>NC_060274.1:40473038-40625448 GCF_021613505.1 Equus quagga | reverse complement strand
CTCCTCCCCTCCTCCCCTCCTCCCCTCCTCGCCCGTGCCTTGTGGGCGCAGTGGAGATACACTGGGAAAGCTGCTGCCATGGGGGTGCGCAGGGGTTGCAGGAATGCGTTTGTGTTCTCACAGTGATCACCTCCTCCTTGGCCTGGGCACAGCTGTCTGGACACGTCGAGCACAGCCATGTTTTCTGAGCAGGCTGCCCAGAGGGCCCACACTCTTCTGTCCCCACCAACAGCCAACAATGCCACCTTTGCCCGGGTGCCTGTGGAGACTTACACCAACTCCTCGCAGCCGTTCCGGCTGGGGGAGCGCAGCTTTGGCCGGCAGTATGCCCACATTTATGCCACCCGCCTCATCCAAATGCGGCCCTTCCTGGTGAGCCGGGCCCAACAGCGCTGGGGTAAGTCACGAGTTTGGGGAAGTGCTTCCATGGCTGCTGGGCATGAACCTCCTGTCCCTTGGGCTCCTTTGTCTTTCATAATCAAGTGGCCTGGGCAATGCACACCTTTTTCTTTTTTCCCCGTTTCGTCCTTGGCGATCTCTCTTGCAGTTAAGTTATTCTTGGCGGTGAAGCAGGTGAACCCCACCTTCAACTTCTGGGTGATGCTCCGTTAGCCATTCTTACTGTTTATAAGAGTGGCTTTCCATGTAGTTTTCATTTCATCTCTATGTTTCTAAACTGAAATTTTGTAAGTGAAACCATGTCTTATTCATTTTTATTGCCCCCCAGCACCAGGCTCGTGGTCTCAGCCTTGGTTGCACCACTTCCTGGTTGGAATCACTTGGGAAGTACTGACACTCGGGCCCTTCCCATCCCACCAAGCCACTGGGTGGCCTCTGGTTTTATTATAGGTAGCCAGGAGGTCACAGCCCGGATCTCCTAGCCTCTCCTCCACCACATAACAAGGGTCTCCTTCCTCTGGCTCCCACTGGCCTTTCCTCACTTTCCTCAAAGCCTACAGGGACACTCTCCTTGGGCCCAGTGTCAATGCCACCTTTTAAATTCTTTACAGCAGCACCCTATCTCATACCAGATTTCTCTTCCAGTGACTGGTGCCGCTCACAAAGCTCCCCAGTGACCCAAAACAGCCATTTTATTCTGCTCACACACTGGGCTCAGGAATTCAGACAGCGGCCCACGATGAATGGGGCCCTGACTGGGCAGTGGATGGCAGGCAGCATCGTTTACTTGTGGTTGATGCTGGCCTTGCCCAGAACACCTCCGTGTCCTTTTCTGTGTGGCAGGCCCTCCTCACCAGAGCTCAGCCCATCTCGGAATTGGCCTCTCTCCCCTCAAGACTTTCCTGAACATGCCATGCCCTTTCTTGCTGTTGGCTTTCCCTTTGCCTGGCATGCTCTTTTCCCAGTCTTCCCTCATGACCTCAACTTAGACGTCCTGTGCTTCGAGAAGCTACCTCAGCCAGTGGGGCCTTCTCCCTATCTTCTGCCTCAGCCTCGTTAGTTCATGGCATTTGTCACAGTGGCTAATCCGTCGTTGAGTGCGGTTCTCTCTCTCCCTCTGGACTGTGAGCTCAGTGAGGGTGAGGATGGGCCTTTGTGTTCGCTCTCGGTGCTGGGGCCTGGACTGCTGCCCACATGCCTCCCTGACAGACGGATGTCCTGCCGTCAGCACAGGGATATGTGGTTCTGCCTGGTGCTAAGGCGCACACATTGGACCCCAACTGTGAACCTTGGATGTGTTACTTAATCTCTGTGCCTCAGTTTCCTCAACCATATGGTGGGGCAGTAATACCTACTGTGGCGTGTTGCTGTGGGTGGAAGAGTTCCGTGCCCAGCGCTTGGCACGGCCACCTGGGCTGTGTGAGGCTCGGCAGACGCCGGCGCTTTGGGATCTATTGTTTCTGTTGGCGTTTGGCATTTCTGTCCCATGCTGGTGCTCGCCTTACCTTATTTTGAATTACTCCCCTCCACTCCCCAGGGTGTATATCTGCGGAATGTTCTTGGTTATTTCAGGGCAGGAGGGGCCTGTGCTGGAGTCAGCTGAGCTAAGGAAGGGGCTGGTCCCGCGTCCGCGTTATCCCATTACCACCTGACAGCGTTTTCCTCCGGGCTTGGGGTCTGTACTAACAAATCCATGGGCAGCTGGGACTTGTGCTCCTGCCTCCTCTGCCCAAGTGACCCTGTGGGTAGTATCTTCCATGCCTGTCTTTCTGTGTGTCCCCCAATGCTTCCCACGTGTTGTTCTTCAGGACCCAGGCGCTCTGGTAAACAAGGCTGCCTGCCTCCACAGGGCACAGGACGGGATGGATGGGGATATGTAGTGTGAATTTGGGGTATCTCTGTTTTTAGAGAATGAGGCATTTGTGGGGCAAGTGGAAGAATCCAGACTCTTAAAGGAAGTTGTAATATTTTTAGGCCAGGGCTGTGTTGAGACTTGGAATGCCTCATAATTTCTAAGAATCAGTGTTATAATTTAGGTATACGTGAGATAATAACTTTGTGTTCGTTTCCTGTAGCTGCTGTAGCAAACAGTAAAGCCACAAACCAGGTGGCTTAAAACAACACAAATTTATTCTCCCAGTTCTGGAGGCCAGAAGTGCGAAATCTGGGTGTCAGCAGGCCCAGTCTCCCTCCGGAGGCTGACAGGGGATCCTTCCTTGCCTCTTCCTTCCTGGGCTTGTGGCCACGTCACTCGTCTCTGCCCCGTCTTCACTTTGCGTGTCTGCTTCTCTTATTAGGACACTTGGCATCCAGGGCCCAGCCATGTCCAGAGTCCCTCTGTCCTCCCGGGGCCAAGTGATCCTTAGGCCCAGGGAGTCCTTGCACTTGATGTTCTCTCCCTCCTGGCACAGGGTGGGGTCCTGGGCTGCAGTGCTCAGTGAGGCCTGTTACAGTGCCCCGTGGGGGTGGTGGGAGGGCCACCTGGCTTCTGAGCTCATGCCCCTCGTGCCCCAGGCAGTGGAGTCCAAATAAAGAAGCTGTGTGAACTGCAGCCTGGGGAGAAGTGCTGTGTGGTGGGGACCCTCTTCAAGGCTATGCCGCTCCAGCCCTCCATCCTGCGGGAGGTCAGCGAGGAGGTGAGGCCGGCCGGCTCATGTGGGCCTCCCCTGGAACACTTCCCTGGGGATACCAATGGGGCCACTTGCCTTGGCCCCAGGGATTCGGGACTGGGCTGTCTGCCAGTGGGGGTCGGGGGCTACACTGTCATCTCACTGATGTTGCCCGGAAGCCTTGGTGGGCTCTGGCCCCAAGACTACCTCCCATCTCCGAATTCCAGCACAACCTGCTTCCTCAGCCGCCTCGGAGCAAATACATCCACCCAGATGATGAGCTGATCTTGGAAGATGAATTGCAGCGTATCAAACTGGAAGGCACCATCGACGTGTCAAAGCTGGTCACAGGTGGGGAGTGGGGAGGGAGTGGCCTGTGCAGCTGGGTGCTGGTGCACCCCTGCATTCCTGGAGCAGTGAGTTTGGGTTCAGGTAGTGGGTGAGATCCATGCAGGGGGTCAGTTCCTCCCACCTCCACTTGAAGACAGTGACCCCAAGAAGCAGACACTCCGTCCTGAGTCTTAAGTGAGAATTTGCCAGCACGGCAGACGAGAACCGGCTGGTTTTGCTGTTTAGGTGACTGGAAAGAAGTGGCAGCCCCTCGGGCTCCCCTTTCCAGGGCATGACACTGCTGCTCCCCAGGGACGGTCCTGGCTGTGCTCGGCTCTGTGAGAGACGATGGGAAGTTCCAGGTGGAGGACCATTGCTTTGCAGAGCTTGCTCCTCAGAAGCCCGCACCCCTCCTTGACACAGACAGGTGAGGAGCAGGCGCTCAGGGGCCCTGGTCGCTGGTCCAGGGGAATCACAGTTGTCAGGCTCCATCTTCCCTGCCCACCCATGACGGCAACGGAGCTCCACTGTTGGCTCCACACAGCCTGCCTCGGGGGCCACCTGCTTTCTTGGTACCCAGGAGGACACTGCCTTCTCCCACAGGTTTGTGCTGCTGGTGTCCGGTCTGGGCCTGGGTGGAGGTGGGGGCGAGAGCCTGCTGGGCACCCAGCTGCTGGTGGACGTGGTGACGGGGCAGCTCGGGGACGAAGGGGAGCAGTGCAGCGCCGCCCACGTCTCCCGGGTCATCCTCGCTGGGAACCTCCTCAGCCACAACACCCAGAGCAGAGATTCCATCAACAAGGTATGGTGCCCACCTGTGTGCATCAAGCCCTTTCTTCCCCAAGGAGAGTTGGGGCACGGGGTCTTGCAGGTCTAGTGGGAAGCGTCCAGCAGTGACACTAGGACCGCCTGTGTTGGAGGCCCAGCCTCATTCCACGCCCTGCTTTCTGAGGGTACTGGGCGGCCTGCAGCACAGAACTCTTACTGCCCCCTGTGCGTGGGGCTTCGCTCTGCTCTCAGCCCTCCAGGCAGGCTCTGGGTACCCCTTTGATGTCAGCCTCACTCGAGGCCTGATAGCCTGTGGGCTTCCACCCCCAGGCCAAGTACCTAACAAAGAAAACCCAGGCAGCCAGTGTGGAGGCCGTCAAGATGCTGGACGAGATCCTCCTGCAGCTGAGTGTGAGTGAGCTGGGGGCTGGCCGGTGACTGGGAGTGGAGTCTTTGAGGCACTGGAAGGCGGACCAGGGAAGGGGAGGTGGAGGGGGCTCTGGCAGGGCTGCGTGTGGAGGATGCTGGGCCCTGCA
Organism: Equus quagga; assembly: GCF_021613505.1. Classification (NCBI taxonomy): domain Eukaryota; kingdom Metazoa; phylum Chordata; class Mammalia; order Perissodactyla; family Equidae; genus Equus; species Equus quagga. The sequence goes on along the minus strand of NC_060274.1, from coordinate 40,620,806 downwards.
AGCTCCCCTGCCCCTGTGCCCTCCAGGCCTCGGTGCCCGTGGACGTGATGCCAGGTGAATTTGACCCAACCAACTACACGCTCCCCCAGCAGCCTCTGCACCCCTGCATGTTCCCACTGGCCACTGCCTACTCCACGCTCCAGCTCGTCACCAACCCCTACCAGGCCACCATCGATGGAGTCAGGTAGCCAGCACAGCCATACTCCAGCCTTTTGCCTCAGTGGCACCAGGAGGGGAAGGTTGGGTTCAGGGCTGCAAAGGGCCCATGTAGAACTGGGCTCTTTGTCAAGGTTAACTTGGGACACACCCCATGAGAGCATCAGGTGGGCTCTGGGCCGGCCGCCGTGGGAGGGGTGCAGATGGCAGCTCCCAGGGTGGGGATCAGCCTCGCCTGCCTTGCAGATTCCTGGGGACATCAGGACAGAACGTGAGTGACATTTTCCGGTACAGCGGCATGGAGGATCACTTGGAGATCCTGGAGTGGACCCTGCGAGTCCGTCACATCAGCCCCACAGCCCCTGACACCCTAGGTAATGGGACTCAGCCACATGGGGTGGAACCGAAGGACCAGGGAAGGCCTGATGGTCCCTTGGTGCTGAGGGTTCCCAGCATGGATGTGCACTCAGCAGCTTTGCTGTGACCTGTCTGAGGAAGAGCCTGAAAGCTTGACACTGTTCTGGAAGCTGCTTTGGGACCTTACCTCTGTATTGTCTGTGGCCATGGCCCTGCTCAGAGCTGAAGGCCATGGGAGCATTTTGGGAGTCTGGGCTGGTGAGAGCACTGCGCCCTGCCCCAGTGGCCACCCAGAAGGGCGAAGGCAGCAGGGTACACTAACCTGCCCCTGGGATCACGTGGCAATGTCCAGAGGCGTTTTTGTTGTCACATTTGGCGAGGCTGCTACCAGCATTAAGAGAGACAGAGACAGAGCAAGCGAGCAGGGGTGGCGCTCCCCGTCCTCTACAGGACAGCCCCGCTGTGTCCGTAGTGTGAGGTGAGAAGCCTGCTCTCAGCTGAGGCCTGTCTTCTCCAGGCTGCTACCCTTTCTACAAGACTGACCCGTTTGTCTTTCCCGAGTGCCCTCACGTCTACTTCTGTGGCAACACGCCCAGCTTTGGCTCCAAAATCATCCGAGGTAAGTTTTGCCTTCTGGGGGCCAAGGCCTGGGCTGTCACAAGGCACTCCCTCAACTGGGGATAAGGCTCACAGAGAAGAAAAACTACACTCCAGTTCCCCCGGCCCTGGGGGTGGACGGCCCAGGCTCTTCCTGGTGGCCGGCTGACTGAAATTGTCCACACCTATTGGTGCCAGAGCTCACCTCTGGTCAGTGTGGCTTTAGCCTTTGACCTTTGTGATCTCCTTAGCCCTTCTTATTTCCAGTCCAAAGGAGCTCCTCTGGTCAGCACTCCCATAGTGCTGATGGGGGACTTCTGTTTACTTCTGGTGACTTCCCTTCGAGAAGGGCTCACCCAGGACCTAGGGTGGGTTCCCACATGGCTTCTTTGCAGGCCCCGAGGACCAGACGGTGCTGCTGGTGGCCGTCCCAGACTTCAGCACCACACAGACTGCCTGCCTCGTAAACCTGCGCAGCCTGGCCTGCCAGCCCATCAGCTTCTCAGGCTTCGGGGCAGAGGACGAGGACCTGGGAGGCCTGGGTCTGGGCCCCTGACTCACACAGGAGCCCTGTCCAGAGAGGCCCCCGGCCATTCATTCCCTGCAACATCAGCACTGTAGCAGCTTTTGCTTTGTAAATAAAGCCCGACCATTTACCAGTGTTGAGCTTCTGGGCGACCTGGTGCTGGGCCAGGGCCCTCCTGTGAGAGAGCCCACAGTGCATGTAAGGCTCCTTCCTCCTCCCCTTTCCCCGAGCTGGTCAGAAGGGCGAGCGGTCAGCCACACATCTGCCGTGAGCTTGGTTTATTGGTGTGGCCTGGGCAAGTGTCGAGAAGTCTGCCTCTTGGACTCGCTCGGCCTGCCCCTACCCCAGCCCTGCAGCAGCCTGTCCTCTACGGGGCCAGCAGGCGGAGCAGAAGCCTGACGCAGACCCAGGCTCAGAGGGCTTGGTCACATTCATGCCCCCTTCTGGCCCGGCCCACACCAGGGGGCCTTCCGTGTGCTGATGGCTGCTGAGCTGGCCGAGGTGACATGACAACTGGTGCGTGCTCAGCGTTGGGAGACCTGTTCTCAGAAGTCCCCGAAGTTCACTGTGTAGGTCTCGGCTGTGGTGAAGGGGAACTCCGGGCCCGTGACCATCTCCTCCTCCTCCTCCTCCTCAGGCCCCAGCTCTGTCCCAAACTCCGTCACCACCTCCGTGTAGGTCTCAGTCTCTGACTCCTCCCAGTTGGCCGTGGTCTCGGGTATAAAGTGCCAGGGCCCCAGGGTGGAGCTTGGGGCGGGTGAGGGGGCGAGGGTAGGGGTGGGGAGCAGTGTGGGGGTGGTGGGGGGCGATGTGGGGGGCGATGTGGGGGACGTGGCTGGGCTTGCAGTGGCATTGAGGCGACGGAGCCGCATCTGTTCACGCATTCGCAGCCGGTGCTGCAGCCGGCGGCGCTGCATGCGTCGCTGCTGGGGGGTCATGGGGCGTGATGGGTCAATGTGTGGGATAGGCCGGTTCCCATTCATGGCCAAGATCTCCCGGATGCGCTTCCAGTTAGAGCGCGCCAGGATGAAGTTGCACTGGGTGGCCCCGATGTCATAATCCACGTTGCAGGTCTTGGCGCTGGGGGTGTAGCCCTCTGCGTGAGCTGTCACGCGGTACTCACCCGGGTTCAGGATGCGCCAGTAATCACCACCACTTGCTGCAGAGGGAGGACAGATTCGGCTGCTCAAGAGTCCCCCCTCCCAGGCCCCAGCCCTCCTTTCTGAGATCGCCCAGCCCTCCTCTCTCAGATTACCCAGCCTTCCTCTCAGATTACTCAACCCTCCTCCATCAGATCCCCCAACCTTCTTCTCTGAGATCCCCCAGCCCCCTCAGCCCTCCCTCTGGCCAGGGTACACCTTCCCTGATGGGGTCCCAGAGAGCAGGGACCTGCTGGGCAGGCCTGACCTGCCTTGCCAAGACCATACCCAGATTTGGCCCCCCACCTCAGGAAGGTGCACACAGGTACCTGTCTTCACACCGTGGTTAATGCCACTCACGGAGATGGTGGCATTGGCAATAGGGATGCCCTGCTCATCTGTCACAACCCCCTTGATGCCACGGTGAACCTGCAGGAAGGAAGCAAGGGCTGGTGTCCACATGGAGACCCCTCACGGCCTGTTGCTCCCCTGCTCCCCGTCCCGACCCTTCATCAACCTCTCCCGGATGCAGCCCCCCAAGCTGCCCCCCACCTGCTCCATGAAGGTGAGCAGAGCTTCCTTGTTGTTCTCCCACTCTCGAGGCAGCTCACTCTCGTGAGGGAACTTGTCACAGCCCAGGTAGATGGAGAGCTCCAGGCAATTGGTGTGCAGGTAACTGAAGTCATTGATAGCTGGGCAGGGCAGACACAGAACCCGGTCACCCCTGCCCCACACCAGACGCCCCACCGTGGCCCCTCCCAGGCTGACTCACTCCCAGATCGGGGATTCCACTTGGCCCCGTTGACGATGCCCATGCCGCTGGTGTAGTCCTGTGCTTGGCACCCTCCCCGGTAGGGCTCAGTCATGGTGAGGTGAGCGGAGGCAAAGGAGATGGCCAGCCAGCGGAAGATCGCGTGGTCTGGGGTCTCCTGGACCTCAGATGCCTCGTCCTCGTCCTCTCCCCGGGCGGCTGCCATGGCCGCAGCCAGCAGCTGCTCCTGGCTGGGCGTGCGGGCCATGTCGTAGGGGTAGGACACCAGCCGCTCACCGCCATTCAGGTTTGCCCCCAACACAAAGGGGTTCTTCTCCATCCAGGCAATGATGGCCCGGACCTCCGTGGATACCTGGGGGTGGCCAGTGCTGAGGTCTATGCTGCAGCCTCCAACACCCTCCACGCAGACCCCAACATAGTACTCACACCCCCTCTGTCTCTCCAAGCCCCTCAGTCTCAGCGCCCAGGCTCAGGCACCCCCAGTCCACCCCCAGGCCCTGTTAGCCAGGCTGTGGGCTCACCGTGGCATCTGGGGAGAGGTAGCGTTCAGGGATGGGCAGGTTATTGTTAGGAACCCGGTAGGGGACCCATTTCCTCTCCTCAGCTCCCCAGAGCACAGAGTTGAGATCCGGGAAGTCTTCATAGATGTCAAAGCCCTCCTCGGTCCACAGCCCCAGCGCCCAGTTCCCAAACTCTGAGCCCTGGGGGAGCCGGCAGCAGGGTCAGCATCAGTGGCCCGCTCCCCAGCCCTGCCCCCTGCTGCTGCAGTTCCCCTGGCCCACCCCCTCCAGCCTGACCCCTGCCCCGGCCCCAACACCCCCCAACTCACCATCTGCGCTGCCACTTCGTAGCCATCAGGGTTCAGTGAGGGCACCAGGTGGATGCGCGTGTCCTGCACCAGGCTGCGCACACGGGGGTTCCCGTCGCGGTATTCACGGCACAGGTACTGCATGAGCAGCAGCAGCAGCTCACGGCCCAGCACCTCATTGCCATGGATCCCAGCTGTGTAGCGAAACTCGGGCTCCCCTGCAAGGGCGGGAGCCTCAGCAACTACCCAGCCTCCCAAAGCCCTAGAGAGATGTGGAAGGACCCAAACTGGCCTTACACCCAGGGAGCTGGGAAGCAGCTGAGGCTCGTAGGGCCCAGCAAGGCAGACTGGGTCCCCTAGAGGGGGTCCAAGGACAGGCAGAAGGTGGTGAGCTGGGAACATCAATGGCACAGGCCCAGCTGCGGTGCCAGGGCCTTGTCTCTAATCCGTGGGAGGAGGGCCAGGCCTCCAGGGGTTGTGGGGGCCCTCACCCAGCTCATGGTCTCCAGGGTTGTCTGAGATCTCCATGGCATAGATCTTGAGCCCACGTGAGCTCTTTCCCAGGCTGTATGTGCGGGTGATGGTGGGGCACTCTTCGTTCACCACCTTCATCAGCTGGGCACCAGAGGGTACACGAGTTATATAGCCCGGGATGTAGCAAGTGCCAGCCTACCCCGTGACCACGGCCTCTCCCATGCCCTGGGTCTGCTCTGTGGGGAGGTTCTCTGGTAGGAGCAGCCCCTGCCAGTGACGCCAGCCCCTCTCAGGTCCTAGTGCTGGAGGGAGGGGCCTTGGGAGTTCCTCCTCCTTGAGGAGAAGGCTGGCCTCTCAGCTTGCCTGGGATGGGAGCAGAGCTCACGGAGCACTGCATATGGCTCCCGTTACCCTTGAGCCCCGCCTCTGGACAGGATCCCCAGCACCCGGACATGACCCCCCCAGTCCCTGGACACAACCCCTGGCCCCAGGGCAGGACCCCACCTGGCGCATGTCCTTGTAGCTGTGATGCCGGAAATCCAGATTGTCAGTGGTCACTACCTCATTCTGTGTGTAGTAGCTGTGAACAGCTGCAGAGGATGGGCAGGCAGGGCCCTGAGCCGGCCACGTGCCAGCCCACCCAGGTTGCCCCAGCCGCCCCTGCGAGCCCCTCCAGCCCCCTGCACTCACGGGACACGGGGCACCCCAGCACCTCCAGGCGCATGCACAGGCTGCCGTTCCAGGTGAGTGGGTAGATGCGGATGAAGCGGGCCACCACTGGCTCTGGGAGCTCACTCAGCACAGGTGTGTCCTTGTCCACATTGCCGTGGAAGGTCTGGGGAGAGGCGGGCCTCAGCAGCAACCCACCCTGGCCGAGAGTCCACCCGCAGCCCAGACAATGGGAGCAGAGCTGAGGGCTTGGGTGCCTACCATTTCCTCGTAGCCATTGGTGTACATCACCCATGTCTGGCTATCATTGCTGAAGCCCACGAAGAAGGAGGTCACAAAATCGTCACTGGGGAGGGGACAGCAGTCAGGGCAAGGCTGATTTCCCTGCCTCACTCCCAGGCCTCCAGCAGCCTGAGCTCCCTCTTCTGGGCCCAAGAACTCAGCTAGCAGGGGTGTGTGGTCTGGGCCTGGGTGTCAGGAGCAGTTCCTATGCTTGCTGTGCGGCTGTGGAGGAGTGGTTTGCTCAACTGGACATGGAGAGCTGACTAGCCATGGCCCAGGAGCAGGGAAAAGTGCCCTGGAGGGCCCAGGGGAATGTCTCTAATGGGACCCAGCTGTGCCTGGAGCCACCCGTCCCCCACCAAGTGCCTGTGAGCCTGGTTGACATACTGGATGCTGGAGTCACGGCCCTGGGTGATGACACCCGTGAACTTAGTGGTCCTTCTGGTGTCCACCTCAATCCACTGGGTCTGAGCGTCGTCCTCGGCACACCATGCCCCATCATAGTAGTCGTCCTCAGTGGCACCAGCCTGTCACGGGTGGTGGAGAGGCTGAGAAGGTGGAGGAGCTCTCTGCCCAGCTGGTAGGTGGGCCTGTCCCCGACACCCACCTGGATGTTGAGCCGGCCACGCTGTGCCCCCAGGCCGTGGCGCAGCATGGAGGAGGCCCGGATCTGGTTGTCCTCAATATGGTGCGACTCCATCCCGATGGGGGGGCACTCTAGGGACACGGCACCCCAGGCTGGTGGCCCACTGGCTCCATCCCTCCTTCCACAAAACCCAGAACCAAGGGGCCCAGAGCCCACTCCCCTCCGCCCCAGCCTGTGCTTCCCTTCCCTGTGCCTCAGCTTCCCCATCTGGAGAATGGGCTGATGATGCCAGGCTCTAAGGGGTCATGGGGCTTACATGAAATCACAGGCACAGCCACCCCAGGGCCAGCCAGTCACAGGCATCCTCTGTATTGGGCCCAGCTGCACACCTGCCTTGTGCCACCAGCTCTGTTCCTGGGTCAGGCCCAGGGCAGATATGCTCCAGGACCCCTCCCTTCTGGGCCCCAAGAATTTAAGAGCAGGAAAGGGTTCTGGAGCCCTAGAGCACCATCAGGAAATACCAGTTTGGGACCCATGTGTGGCCTTGGATGGGTCACTTGTCTCAGCACCCTTACCCTGCTGTGGCCACATGGCCCCCCTGCCCTCACATACCCCCACATAACCTCTAGCCCCCTCCCCCACATACACTGCCAGGCCCCCCGATACACAGCCCCAGCCCCCATACACCCCGCCAGCCCCCAAACATGCCCCCAGTCCCCATACCCACCCACAGCCCCACACACACCCCACAGCCCCCATACCCGCTCCCCACGGTCCCCCAGCCCCCCCTTGCCCCCGACATCCCCACACCCCCAGGGCCCCTCACTCACTGACTTTCTCTGTTGGAGCCCACTCCTCCTCCAACTCCTCACCCTTCCGGGGCCCTGGGGGACAACAAAGGGAGGATGTGGCGCCGAGGGTCCCGGAGCATCCACAAGTGCAGCCGCTGTCCCACAGGGACCCAGGCTCTGTGGGCCCTGCCCTCAGCCCCCAGACATGTACCTTTGGGGTCCTTGCCCTTCTCCACAGTCCATTTGTCATCCGTCTCCTCCTCCTTGGGGCTGCCGCCCTCCTTTTTGGGTTTCTCTGAAGAGAGGAAGGTGGAAGGGGCCTGTCAGCTTAGCCCTGGGCTTTGGGGGACATTTGGGGGTGGGGGTTAGGCTGAGGGGGGGGCAGAGTGAGGGTCAGGCCTGCACTGGGGGCAGGTGGGGTGGGAACAGCTTGGTTTCACTCACTCAGCCCCTCCTTCTCTTCATCTGTCTCCAGCTCTGTGTAGGGCTTCTGGGGCCTCGGAGGCCGGAAGTAATAGTCCACTGCAGGGAGGGAGAACCCTACTGAGAAGGCCCAGAGCTGCTCCCAGGGCCCCACACCATGAGTCAGAGGTCCTGGGTTCACAGGATCCCAGCGGGCAGGACTGGGCAGGAGGGGGGACGCGACGAGGAAGTAGGATCGAGGTGAGGCTTGAAGAATCCAGAAAGGCTGAGAGAAGGAGGGAGGGTCCTCCTGGAAGAGGAGGCTGCCTGGGCACAAGTGGAGTGAACAAAACCCTGGAAAAGTCACCAGCCTGGCCCAGCAGGGGGGCTTGGCCTGGGGAAAGGTTCAGGATGAGGCTGGGCAGGGAGTGGGATGTGGGCACACGCCTCAAGCGACAACTGGCACCTGTGTCCAGGAAAAGGGTGGTCTGAAGGGCTGAGCTAGGCCCAGGGTTAGAGGAGATGGCGGGGGGCCTGGGGGCAGGGAAAAGGCCCAAGGCCCAGGAAGGGCGAATTGAAGGCACAGGGCCAAGGAGCAGGAAGGAGAGGAAGGTGGTTGCCTTGAAGGGGTGGGAGTCCTGTGGGGCGAAAGAGGGGTGAGTAGGACTGGAGGGCAGGAGGGACAGAGAGGAGCTCACTGGGACTCGGGAAGAAAAGTCTGGAGGGAAGAGCAAGTCAGGAGCCAGGAACCAGGAGGGGAGTGGGGGCAGGAGTGGCGGTGAGGTAACGGCCACCAAGCTGGAGTTCCAAGGTGGTCGGCCTGGCCTCGGATCCTGGGGTGTAATGGGCACTCACTGTCGTCATAGTCGGGGACCCCGTAGCCATCTCCATAGTCAGGAAGTGGCGGGGGTGGCAGCGGCTTCAGAGGCAGCTCTGTGGATGTGGGAGGCAAGAGTGGGCCAGAGCCCTCCTCGCCCAGTGCCCCCTCCCCTGTCTGCCCCCAGCCTACCGATCCTCTCCTCCTCCTCCTCTGGGGCCTTGACCCCTGGCCTGGGCAGCTCCGGCTTCTCCTCAGGGCGCTCAGGCCAGGGCCTCTCAGGCCTCCTCCTGCTGGGGGGCGGCCTGGGCTGCTTCTGGCGCCGGATGTACTCAACTAGGGGGAGGGTGGGCTCTGAGCTGGGCCAAGGCCCCTCCTCAGAAGGCAGCGGGGCTGGGAGGGTGGGGCCTCTGGGTGGACCATCAGTGGACCCCCGGGCAGGGGTTGGGATCTGGGCGGTGGGGGTCCTACTCACAGTCCTCATAGTCCTCCCTCTCTATCTGGTCGTTGTAGTCCAGCGTGGGCTGCTCGGTCTCCTCCTCCAGCTCTGGGGGAAAATGCTCGTGGCTGCCTCGTTGATGGACACTCACTGACTACCCCCCCAAGGCCCACCCTGGAAAGCCAGGGCGGGCGGCCCCCGAGGCCAGGTGGACGGCACCCACTCACCAGGCTGGTGCTCCACATCGGTCTCTCCTCCTGGCCCTTGCCAGGGACTTGGGAGGGCCCCCCCTGCAACACAAACCCCAGAAACAGATGGATGGGAAGCTGCCCTGACCACTGGCTGCATGTTGAGCTGACACAAAACCTGGGTCTTCCTGACACCCCGAAAGCCTCGGCTTGCTCCCAGGAGGCCTGAGCTTCTCTGGTCCTCAGCACCCAGCTGGTATTCCCTGGGCCAGAGAGCTGGGTGGCTTTCTGGGGAGCCACAAAGCTGCCCCAGCAGGAGGCCACCCCGCAGGCTCAGAGCCCAGCGACACATGGGGGCGGGGATGGGGCCTTTGGGTGGGGCCAGGGGACAGATCCCAGGACAGTGGAGAGCCAGCCCCACCCACAAGGCCAGCAAGCCCTCCCCTACTGAGGGGAGGCAGTGGTACTGCCGGAGCTCCAACAGACTGCCGATCATGACAACAACGAGGCCCCAGAGTCCACCCTGTCACCCTGTCCAGAGGGCCCTGAGGGTCTGCAGAAAGCGGGAGCCCAGGGACCTGCCCCCCACCCCCCACCCACCCCCGCAGCCAAGCAGGTCAGAGCCCCACAGCCCTGGAAGAGCCCAGCACACACCTCCCTCCTGGGGCAGCTCCTCCTCGGGCCCGGGGCCGGGGGGTCGGGGCAGTGGCCACCACGGGGTTTCTGAGGGGGTTGGGGTGGGCAGCCTCTTCCCAGCCACGGGCTTCTTAGTGGCCTTGGGTGGCTTCTGCTTGGGCTTCTTGGTGGCCTTAGGTGGCTTCTCCTTGGGCTTCTTGGTGGCCTTGGGTGGCTTCTCCTTGGGCTTCTTGGTGGCCTTAGGTGGCTTCTCCTTGGGCTTCTTGGTGGCCTTGGGTGGCTTCTCCTTGGGCTTCTTGGTGGCCTTAGGTGGCTTCTCCTTGGGCTTCTTGGGTGGTCTGGGGGACCCCTCCAGGGGCTGCTTGGTGGCCTTGGGGCCTTTGTCCTTCTTCCCTTTCTTTCCTTTGTCTTTGACCTTTTCTGGAGGTGCTGTCCAAGATGCAGATTTAGTTCAAATCAACAAAGAGCCCACTCTCCACCCCATGTGGCCCCCCAAGGTGTCCACAACCTGGGCTGTAGGGGCTCCTGTTAGTCCCACGCTTGCTAAGGCGGGAAACTGAGAGGTTAAGTGCCTTGCCATCGTGGCAGAGCTGGGATTGGAACCCAGGCTTTCTGTCTGCGAGTCTATGCCGTCACCACCACATCTTGGCCTGGGTAACTCAGCTCCCACCTGCCAAAACCTCAACAGGGGCCCCTGACAATCCCCTCCTTCCCCACACGTCCACTCGGCCAGACAGGGAGCACTGTTCTCTGCTGGGGATGGGAGGGGCATAGAGGTGACTAAGCCACCCAGGCCTGGGGGAGCGCCCAGTCTAAGGCCGGGGGGGGGGGGGGGGGGGTCTCATCCCTGCCAACTGCCACACAAAGTACAGGGCATGGGCACGGGGCCTCCCAGAAGCTCCCTGCAGGGGCAAGAAAAGCTTCAGAGAAAAGGGGCATCGTGGGCAATCCTCTATCCAGAAGTAAGGGGTCTGGGACAGGTTGGAAGCCATAAGCAGTAGGGGTCCTGGGGCCACACAGAGGACAGAGGGACAGGCAGGTGCTGCGGCTGCTCCAGCATCTCAGAGCCTGGGGGAGGAAGCAGGGGCAGGGCATGGGGCTGCCTGTGGGAATCCTCCAGGACCCTGAGCAAATGTTGTTGAGAATTTAATGGTGGGGGGGGGCGGCTCACAAGGCAGAAACACAAGGAAATTTACAAAATGCAGACAGACAGGAGAATGGGGCTGCCACAGCAGCATCCAAGAGGTTGGGACAGTAGCCTGGAATGGGAGCTGGGTTGGGGGGAGTCTTAGTGGGTCCCAGGACCTGTTTCCCAGGAGCTGGGGAGGAGCCAGGAAACATCTAGAGGGAGGGGCTGCTGACCTCAGGAATGATGGATGGTGGCTTGGAGTCTCCTGGGAGAGAGAGATTAACAAGACCCTTGCCACCCTCAGGTCACAAAAAACAGCTAAGATTTATTGACAAGTGCTTATGTAAGAGGCCCTGGGCTAAATGCTTTGGTGATGTTATCACCTCATTCAATCCTCACAATAACCTGAGACTACCCACTGCCAGGCTGCTCCGGGAAAGTCTTGCCCACAGGGGGTCCTGGAGGAGGCCAGGCTGGAGGGTGCTGGGGACCCCTCCCAGGGAAAGCCTGAGGCTAGGACCGTGGCAGCAGCATGGGCATGGTCAGCGTGTGCCACAAACTGGCTGAGTGCCCGATTAGGACAGCGCGGTGGTTCACAGCAGAGACCTGGGGAGGGGGCAGCAAAGTCCCCTGCTGACTCAAGCCTAGTCCCTCTAGGGGGCTGGGGGCTGGGAATGAGGGACTGGGACGACTCAAGCCACCAGGCAGCAGACCTGCTGGGCGAGCCTCCACGCCCGAAGAGCTACAAGCCAGCCCTGACCTCTGCCTGGCACAGTGTCCCGCCAGACATCTGGGCTCTCTCTGGTGCCTTACCGAGCCATTCCTCACGCTGGGCAGACTGGACAGCGGCCAAACCCCGCCGAGGCCGCCATTCTCACCTGAGGTGCAGGGCGCCCCGAGGCTCCCCATCACGCGGCGGGGGGCCACCCCTGCCCCGGGCTCTTACCCTCTCCCTCTCTCGCCGCCCCTGGACGCGCCCCCGGCTTGCCCCCCGTCTGGGCTTTGCGGACGCGCGGGGTGGGCTCGGGGGGCGGCGGGGCCTCCACGTCGTCCTCGCGGGGCTCGGGATCCAGCTCCGACAGAAAGCCCTCGAGGAACTCCTCTATCTCGTCGTCGGTCAGCACCGTCTGCGCGCGCCCCCCGGGGCACAGCGCCAGCAGCGCCAGGAGGCAGCCGAACAGGGGCGCCCCGCGCACAGCCGCCATGGCCACGGCACGGCTCGGGGGCAGGGGCGCGGGGGCTCCGGGGGGCAGGGGCGTGGGGGGCCCCAGGGGGCAGGGGTGCGGGGAGGGGGGCTATGGGGAAGGAGGGCTCTGGGAGGGCGGGCGAGGGGCTCCGGGATGGGGCGCGGGAGGCTCCGGGGAGGGGCAGGCGGGGGGCTCTGGGGCGAGGCGCAGGGGCTTCGGAGCCAGGCAGCGGCTCAGGGGTCGGTGGGAGCTCAGGGGTGGTCCGGGGGTTCCGAGGCGCTGGCGGCGGCTGGGAGCTCCGGCCCCGCGTGGCACGCTCCCGCGCGGACCGCCCTCTCCAAAGCTCCAGTGGCGGCCGGGGCGGGGGCGCCAGGGCTTCCGGAGCCGGCTCCCCAACCCCCGGGAAGGAGGAGGAGGAGGAGGAGCCGGGCGTGGACGGAGGGGCTGCGGGGGGCGGAGCAGTCCGGGCGCCGCGCGCTGGGCACTTCCGAAGCGGGAACTGCGGGCGGTGTCCCGGGCCGGAGGCCTGCGCCTAGGAAGGAGGGCCTGCGGAGAAGGAGGGTCGGGGAAATGGGAGGTCCTGAGGGTGCGGGTCCGAGGGGGCCGACACCCCTGTCTCGCTTCGTCCATGGCACCGCCCCCAAGTCAGGACCAGGAGGGGAGATGCCATCAAGCCCACTGGAGGTGACCGGGAGCCCTAATAGAGAGCTAAGCTGCGGACGCTGGCCTCGGGGACCCTCTCCATCTCCGGCCTCAGAAGGGTCGTGAGTGTGCCTAGCCAACCCATCCTACCCTCTCTCTGGAGCCTTGGCCTGGCAGCTCTGCAAACTGTCACCAGCCTTCATTCAGACATCCAGCTAACCTCCCAGGTCCAGACAAGCCCAACTCTGAGGAGGGACCGCACTTTGGGAACCCCCTCATTAGTGAGAGGAGCAGGTGCAAAACTGTCCTCAGGGCAGGATGACTTCTCTGCTGGGGGTAGGAGCCCCCATGTAAGCTCCTGTCCCCTCCCAAGGGCAACTTGGGAGGCAGGCAGAGGTGGAGCAGGGAGGGGAGAGATTCCTTTCAAATTTTATTAAATTGTATGTGTAATCCATAGGAATGGGCTGTCAGGGGTGTGGAGGAACTCAGCCCTTACAGCGATTTCCATCCAAGTTCAGGGGCTTCTTGCCCACCCCTGCAGTCCTGCACCCTAGGGAGGGATGCCTGGATCCCAGATTAAGAACCCTGACAAGGAGGTAGGAGGCAGCAACCCACTTCTCTGGCCTCACGAGCAGATGGCACAGCCTCAGGTGAAGCCAGGTCAGAGCAAGGGAAGATTTCAGGGGCAAGGCCGGGGAACCCAGCTCCGTGTGGAAGATGTGGGGGCCACAGCCACATAGGAAATCAGGCACAGCCCCTGAGGACATTGACCAGCCGGGGAGAGAGGATGAGTGCCTTCAACCCAACAAAGCTGTGGGGGGGGACGTGCCCTGGAAACAGTCACTGGCCACCCAACCAGGAGGCACAAATGTCTGGGGTCAGGTCCCCTCCCCTACAATTTCTTATACTGTTTCCCACAATGAGCATTGCCTCACCTCAAGGGATATGCTGCTTTCCCACCAGCTGAGATCCCAACATGGACAAACAGCCATTTCTCTCCTTCCTCTTGTCAGAACACAGTTTTTAAAAACTGTTTACAATAGCTCCAGCTACCATATGGACCCAGGGGGCACATAGACTGGGTAATCAGAGAATCCCAGCTCTGTTAGTAATGTCTGTATGGGCGCTGGCATAGGGATTTATGACCTGTGTGCCTGGTGTTTCCATAAGGCTTCTCGAAGGGCAAACGTTGGCTGACCCCAAATGGGTATCACACCTAAGGCCAAAGCTCCCAGAACATTCCTCCCTGAAGAAATAAGGAAGCCAGAAAAAGCACACAAGGAGCCCATGGGGCAAGTTTAGCGGCAGTCAGCCCAGACCCAAGGTCATCTGTGAGGGTTTGGCCCAGTGAAGTAGTCAGGTGGGAAAACCCAGGAGCCCCTGGGATGATTGACAAGCAGAGTTTGGACCTCCAGGCAAAGGGAAAGAGGAAAAGCAGGCTGGGAAGCGTCCAGGCCCTGCACGCAGCCTCGGTCAGCTGCTGGCTCAGCCCCTGACTGGGAGCAGGACCCAGGGGGCTCTGCCTCCTCCCACCTCTTCCTTTCAAGGCCCTTCCTCCGCTTTGTTCTGGCTCACCCTTGTTCACACTTACAAAGGCAGTGGGGCTGTGTCAAGAGCTGGTCCTTAGGGTCACATCCCAGCTCTGTCCTCCTGGCCATCTGATCACAGCAAGTAACCTCCCTGCTCCCCTGTCTCCCCTGCCCTCACGGTGCAGTGAAAGGGGACCATGCACGTGCTGCGCCTAGCACCATTTCAGCGCTCACAACCCGCTGGCTCCCCACTCTTGTCACGTCCCCTCAGAGACCAAGTCCACTGACCTAGGTTTGTGGAGCCCCTCCCCCAGTCAGACCTCCTTGTCCCTGCACCATCCTCGCCCTGCCATGTGTCCCCAGGCTGGTCCAGTAGGATGAAGCAAGCTCTTACCCATAAATGTCCTCTACGAGCCTCTGAATCATTGTTCTCAAAACTTTGTCTTGGAATTTGCTCCGTTGCCCCCAGTTGAGTGTATCAAGCAGGGAGGCCCAAGGCTGGGGGCGGCTGTGGCACGTCACTTCCCTGGGAACGGCTCCCGAGTTCAGCTGGCTCCCACATGGATGGGATTTGGGCCCAAGATCCTCTGCCAGGGAAAATAGAAGCCATAAAAAAATTAAAAAGGAATAGAAACAATCTTTTCCTCAGTCACAGTGAGTCACCAACAGGAATATGAGCAAAGGCCTCATGGGGCATTGGGCCCCCAGGGGGCCAGGAAGTTGGGGGCCTTTGGCCCAGGAGGGTCTGGGCAGGTGGGGAGAAGGGGTGACTGTTCTCCATGCCAGGCCGGTACGCCACCATCAGTGAGTGGGGCTGAGACCCCACTTAGCTTTAAGACCCACACCCAGGAAGTCCCTAAGACCTGGGCCTGGGGCTCTACCCAGGGCCGGGAGGCAGCCACAGGCCATGTCAGGAGGCCCATCTGCTGAGCAGCACAGCATCTGAACCAAACTCCCCAAGGGCAGGAGCCCAGCCCAGGAAGAGGCAGGTGGAGGGGTGGGAGGCTAGCGGCCTCCTATGGCTGCTGCTGACCCTTCCAGGGCCCAGTGCCCCCTGCCACAGGGTGGTGGTCTGTGTCCATGTCCAAGGGTTCTCGTGAGCTAGTCTGGGGTCTGCTGGACACCCTGGGGCCCCCCATCCTGCCTCCCACCTCCAGCTTCCTGAGAGAAGGCAGGACATTTCCCCCCCTCCCACTGAAGGTCTTCCTAAGGGGCTGCAGCAAGACTGGGCTTGACAGGGAGAGGGAAGGCGACATCTCACCCTGGTGGGCCTCCCCTCGCTGCTTCCAAGTGGGAAAGGAGAGTTCTTGAGGGAGCCTGACACGAGGGCTGAAGAGGGTGCATGGAGCTGAGGGTGAGGCCATGGAGCCCACTGATGCAGGGCAAGGAGGAAGGGCGTGGCCTGCCATCTCACACCACACACCCCCACACCCCCCCAGCCAGGCAGGTAGGGCCTGTTTGGCTCAAGGGCCAAGAGCACACCTCTGAGGCCATCAAGAAAGAAACAAGCCAGGAGGGCTGCCTGCAAGGGTGGGAGGCCCCAGGAGAGAGAGCTGGGGGTGGGTGCCCCCCCAAGGTCAGGAGCAGAGACATTGCAGAGGGCCTTTGGGCTGCCGTGGAGGGCGGGGGACGTGGAGGCAAAGATGTCACATGGTGGGCATCAAGGCCACTTTGCCCCTTTCAGTAATGCCCCTCCCTGTCTCCAGCAGAGTGGGGTTGGGGAGACCCACATTGGGAGGCAGCGAAGAGGTGAGCAGGAATGGGAAGGAATGGAACCCACCCTCTTCCACAATGGTGGGGTCAGTCCCACGGGATAGGGAGGGAAGATGCTGTGAATCACATGAGAAATGGAAGCTTTGATTTAGATTGGGCTTGCCTTGTTCATGCCTTCAGACCACCCCCTGTGGTGAGAAGGAAACCCCAGGATGGGCCTGGGGCAGGGCTGAGAGGGGGTTTCCTGCTTCCTCCCGGCCATCCCAGAGCCAGTCTTCAAATGATGAAATGATGACCTCGGCTAACTCGGTTCCCTCAGGCTATAAGAGGCGGGTGTCTCCATGACCGCCCACCGCCCTCCACCCCAATAGGAAGGGTCTCCCATTCGGATGGTCCTGGTCAAGCAGCGAGCGTATCTATCTTTGCAGCACAGACAGTTCAGACCTCGAGGCAATGCTAGGCTGAGCCTTGGGAGGCATGAGAGTCAGTCACATCCCTGGATGCCCCCCACCCCCTGCTGGTGACTTGGGGGGGGGGGGCGGGGGGGGCCATTCTCCTTCCTCTCACCGGACCTCAGGGTTCCTGCTTTAAACATGGTGACCACACCTCTCCAGGAGGTGGAGACAGGGAGTGGCTCCATCTAAGCACTCTCTCCATGCCCTGGAATGTGGGGACCCCTCGAGGAGGTCGCCCTGAGCCCTGGGTGGCCCCTCCCTGAAGACGTTCTACTGGCCTCTACAGGGAAGAGCCGTGCTCTGGGGCTCTCAGGGAACTCATCTACTCTAAAGGTTTCAGCAGAAAATCTGCACCCACGGACACCACATCTCAGCTGCCTGAGTACCCAAAAAGATGTCCCCAGGCCATCCTGCCAGGACCTGCCAGCCATTTGAGCAGGAGACTGCCTCACCCCATGTCTCTGTGGCCAGAAAGTCCGTGATCTCATCGCCCTCCACCTCCCAGTCCCCAATCCACACCCTGCCCTGCCCTCCTCTGCCCCAGCACCAGCCGCCTCGCCTCTGGGTCCCTAGGCATTTGTGCATGCCTCTATGGGTGTGTGTCCCAGGCTGTGGCTCGCTGGTTCACTGGGCAGGTCTTTACGGAACTTTCAACAAGGTACCAGCCTGAACGTGGCCCAGAGATCCAACAATCATGGATGTAACCTTCCTCTGAAGATGTTCAGGCCAGCGGAACAGGAAGTCAGTGACTGGCCCGCCTGGCACAGAGGGCACAGGGGAGGGAGGGCACTGACACCCTGGGAAGTGGGAGAAAGGGAGGGGGTACTCCAGCAAAAGAGACTCTACCCTCCTCAGTGACTTTGAACGTCAGTCACTGTGTCTCAGACCGTGGCCCCGCCAGCAGCTTGGGCAGGGATTAATGCTGAGTGAGTGTGTGCACCGTCTTTCCCCATTTCTAAGTGATGAAATTGAGGCCCAGGGAGAAGTGACGGGTCCAGGTCACAGCGTGTCAGTGACACGGAAGGTCCAGGCGAGGACTTCTGAGGCTCTTTCCACCCGGACTCCACAGCCTCTGGCCACGGGGCCACAGTGGCACCAGCCCCTTCCACTGAGGCCCAAGCATCACCAGGAACCGCCCTGGTGCCTCGGCCTGGGCAGAGGTGGGAAACTCACCCGCCCGCAGGACCAACATGCTGGAGTTCTAGCTGGGGCAGCCTCAGGACACAGCGATGGGGCAAGCAGGAGCAGAGCCTGGGAGGCCCGGAGGAGACCCCCCAAAGTGCCTGGGGTCTCTGAGGCAGCAGCTCAGACACAGAAGGTCGGGCCTCAGGGGAGGTGAAGCCACGACACTGACACGCCCGAGTGGGCCCTTCCTCCATTGCCCAGCTGGGCAGCATGAATGTGAGGAAGGCCCGGGAACCCTGGGCTCTGGACAGCAAGGCCCAGGCTCAGGTCCCGGCCCCTCCCAGTCTCCTGGAGTCCGGGATCTGCCTCCAGGGAACAAGGGAGAAGGACCCGGGCCTGTCCTGTCTCTCTGCTCCTCCCTCAGGGGAGGCCTCTAGAAACACCCTCTTGTCTGCAGTCTGGATGTTACCAGAGGGGTCAGACTGCTGGGGCCCACAAGGAGGGTGGTTCCCAGAGCCACAGGACCTGGGGTCTCCCAGACAGTGTCTAGCCGTCCGCACAACTGGCAGAACCATTTTCTTCGTTTCCGACAACTTGAAAACCACATGTGATTTTCCACAGCCCGGTGCCCCCGCCCAGCTCCCCGGGCCTGGACTGCTGAGCGAGCAGAGTTCACCCGAATTCCTTCCACTCACCGCAGCGCCCAGCCCCTGGGGAGACGGGGGGTCACCGCAGCTGCGGGGGCACTGACAGGCAGGGGGCGGGAGGCGGCTTCCAGTGCCATGAGTAATTCTGCAGCCTGCAGACTGGGACCAGGACATGTGGCAGCTAGTGTGACAATCAGCCAGTGTTACGTCCGAGGGGAAAGGCAGGTCGTTCCACTCCAAAGAGGGTGCAGTGAAAAAAAAGAATGTTGACCGTACCTCACTCCTTCATCCAAATGAACTCCCAGCAGATTAGAGCTGGAGATGCTAAGAGAAACCATCAAAATATTAAAAGAAAACATAAGAATCTGTGTTTATATTCTTTGTGGGGGAAGCGTTTCTAAGCAGAAACTGTAGAAGGAAGGCTCGAGAACTTGGGTTGCATAAAAGTTTTAGCTTTCTGTTCCAAATATGCTGAACAAGAAATTAAAAGGCAAACCAAATGCCGGGAAGGGATCTGCAGCCGTGGGTCAGGAAGCCAGCATTTCAGGAGCTGCCCGCGGCCCCAGAGCCTCTCTGAGCCTCAGTTTCTCTCCTCCCTACAGTGGGACAACAATGACACTACCACTACCTCATGAAAATGGCACAAGGATTCATTGAGATAAATCTAGAAAGCTGTGCCCCAAAACCAGTAAGTCTTCAATAAAGGGAAGCTGCTAAATAAAGTTCTTTACATTTTTAAAACCAATTTGACTTTATTTCCCTTTTTCAAAGTGAGCTAGGAGACGGAATCGGGCAATTCACAAAAGAAGAAACATTAAGTGGCCAATAAACATAGGCAAAAATGTTGATCTCACTAAAAATTACGAAAATGCAAATTAAAACATACTGAGTACTACTTTTCCTGTATCAAATCCTCAAAGATTAGAAACCTCCTGGCACGGGCAGTGCTGGGAAGTCTCTCTCATTCAGGATCATTTGGCCGCAAAGAACAGAATCCCACTGTGATGGCAAATTTTATGGGTCCTCTGACTGGGCTGAGGGCTGCTCAGAGAGCTGGTAAAAAATTATTTCTGTGTGTGTCTGTGCAGGTGTTTCCAGAAGCAATCGACTGATCTGAACCAGCGGACTGAGAAAAGCAGCCGGCCCTCCTGCAGGCGGTGGGCCCCCATCTCTGCTTGAACTGAGATGTCCTCTCCTGCTCTCGGACATCAGCTCCCCTGGTTCTCAGGCCTTCAGGTTTGGACTGAATGACACCACGGGCTCTCCCGGCCTGCAGCTTGCAGATGGCAGACAGCAAGACTTAGCCTCTGTAATCGACTGAGCCAATCCTTCCTAATAAATCTCTTTCTGTCTCTTTATGCTATAGGGTCTGTTCCTCTGGAGAACCCTTATCAATAGACCTCTAAAGCAGCTGAGCCCCGAAAGGCCATCCCATAGGTGCCCGGTAGGACAGAGATCCTCTGCTCTCCTCTGTAGCCCAGCCTCCACTGTCCACCCACGCCCCTCCACACCTCGGCACTTCAGCTCACATGTTTCCCAGAGAGGCTCCGACCAGGCGACTGGACTCCAGCCTACGCCTTATTCCAATCAGCTGCAGCCAGAGGGTCGGCTGTGCGCCCAAACATGGCTACACCAGCTCCCCTCCCCAGGAGCCACAAGAGGACCTGAGGTTGGGTAGGCCCTGGGCCCGTCTTCTCGGGAAACTGGATGCCAGCCTTATAATGAGCATGCGCCCCAACCCCCACCCCCAGGACAGACTTTCCTGCCCCGAGGTGCGAGGCAGGAGAAACATGTGGCTCTGGAGGTGACAAGCCTCGCATGTCCAACCCATCCATGGGGACTTCGGGGGTGTGATAGCCCCCAAGAAGGCCTGCCCTGGCGCACCCAGACTAACATAACACATTGCCCATTTTAGTGGGAGGAAATCCCAGCAACACAGTTGGCACGTCCTGCTTCAGGGGACGTGCTGTTCCATCTGCCTGCTGCGCCCCTTCCTCAGATGTCATTGCCTTTGGGCCCTTACTCAAAGCCCCCTTCTCACTGAAGCTTCCTCACCTCCCTGTGTGAAACGTCAGCCCTCCCCAATATCTGCCGGAAGGCCCTAGCCCACTCTCCTGCTTTCTCTCTCACATGTTGGCCTGCTGGGGCCTAACAGCTCCAGTCAAGTGGCCTGCCAGTGCCCCTGGCCCTGCCGTGCGCCTGTGCACCCCTCCCTCTGGCTCAGCCAGTGGCACAGGAACAAACTGGCTCAAGGAGAGGCTTGAAAAAGCACTGCAGAGTCCCCTCTCCCCTCAGCCCTCCAGAACCATGAGAGCACACCCGGGCTAGCCTGCGGGAGGCGGAGACCACCAGGGGCAAAGCCGTGGCATGCGAGACCGCCACCCGGGTAGCGGGACAGGTGCAGGAGACCAGCGAGAGCAGCCCAGCCGGGCTCAGGCGGGCAGAGCTGCCTGGACAGCTGGCAGGCATGTGAGTTAATAAACATGATTGTTTTAATCTGCTGAACTGGGTGGCTGGTGACTCAGCAGTAGCCAAAACTTATCTTGCGGGTTTATTATCTGTCTTCCCACCAGCAGCGCCGGCTTCACGAGGCCCAGGATTGGGGTGGTGATATTGACAACCGTGTCTCCCATGCTTGGAGCAGGCCTGGCACACAGAAGCCCTGAGTACATATCTATTAAATGCCTAACTACAGGATAAATACCTCAACAGGATCTTCTGAGACAGACAACCAGCTGGAACTGTGCCGAGGACAGGAGCGTGGTCAGTACTGGCCGTGGGTGAGCGCCCAGAGGGTCCTGATAAACCACGCAGGTCCTGTCTCCCAGGAGGAAGCATCTCTGCCTGAAAACAAACCCCAACTAAGCATAACAAGACACTGATAAGTAACATGCATATGCTTAAAAATGCTGATAGATGAGGCCAACATCATTGAGAGGACAGTGGGTCAGGTACTGCCTGACTAACTCATTTCTGGAAGAGATACAAAGCCTCCAAAATTGAAAATCTCCTTGAAAGATAGGACTTAAGAGCTCCAGAACCTAGCAAGTAAAACTTTAATATAAAGAGAAACTCAGTCGGGGCCGGCCCGGTGGCACAGCAGTTAAGCGCGTGTTCTGCTTTGGCGTCCCAGGGTTTGCCGGTTCAGATCCCAGGTGTGGGCATGGCACGGCTTGGCAAGCCATGCTGTGGTAGGCATCCCACGTATAAAGTAGAGGAAGATGGACACAGATGTTAGCTCAGGGCCAGTCTTCCTCAGGAAAAAGAGGAGGATTGGCAGCAGATGTCAGCTCAGGGCTAATCTTCCTGGAAAAAAAAAAATAACTCAGTCTAATACAACAGACTCAGGTTTGAATCATCTCATATAGCACAGAGAAGTCCTGTGTCCCAACTAAGGGACAATTGATTGACAACCCAGAACCTGCAACTTCCATTTATCTGCAATGGCTTATCAGTTAAGATTAGGATCAGCTGTGAGTGATGGCAAACCCAATGTAACAATAGCTAAAATAGGATAGAAATTTATTCTCTCACATAAACAAAATCCAGAGGTAAGCAGTCCGGAACTGGTATGGCAGCCTAACAATCGTCAGAGATTCTGGCTCCTTTCATTTTGTTGTTCTCCCATTCTCAACATAGGGCTTCCATCTCAAGTGTGCAAAATAGCTGCTTGAGATCCAGCCATCATTGCATCTTCTCAACCAGCAGAAAGGAGGAAAAGAAATAATAGTAGAGCCCAATCTCTTCCTTTAAGAACACTTTCTAGAATCTCACATAAAGCTCCAAGTTCACTCCATCAGCCTTGGCCAGAACTTGGGCACAGGCCATACCCATCTACAAGGGAAGCTGAGAAGTATAGTCTTTTTCCAAAGGCCTCGTGCCAGCTAAATGTCAGGGGTTCTGTTACCAAAGAAGAAGGAGATAATAGATGCTGAGGAATAATTAACAGTCTTTGCTACCGATGATATTCTTTTCACATTTGTGTCTGGTAAGATTACTAAAATCTTAGGAAGGTGTTAAAAAAAACCCCAGTATCTGGTAGAGGAGGGTGTAAAAGCTGAACTCCCAGGAAAGTGTGAGAATAAGAAACAAATCGCGGTATCAGCAATTTGATAATCAGTTTGTGTGTAAGTTACTCACATTCTTGCCTGTTTGCCTGCAGACCTGAGCCAGAAGCCCAGCCAATGAAAACAAGAAGCGGCAGCCAGCTCCCCGAAAAGAAGGGGACCCCCAGCAGGCCTGCTCCCCCAGCACCACAGCTCCTGCCGTTAGAGAGGGGTGTCAGGACGCCCCCCAGGCCACTGTGGTGCCCAGAGCTCTCAGTGCTAAGACCTGCCCTCCCCATCTCTATCTTCCTCTTCACAGCCGAGCTCTTGAAGGAGCTGTTCATACTCGTTTTTCCACTTCCTCCGTGCCAGGCAGCTGTTCCTACACCTGGCACTGTCGCCAGGCCCCCGATCACCCAAGGCCGCCACAGCGCCCTTCGTGACCTCCTTCTCCTGGACAGGGTCAGGGGTACCCAGACTTCCAGGCTGGCTCCTCCTCCTCCTCCCCCACTTCAGTGGTGGGGCCTTTACAACACGTGTCCCATCCCAGTCCACACCACTCAGGCCCTCACCCACCACAGGCCCAGACCCTTTTCCCACTTTTAAATCACCAGCTCATAGTCCTGCATACAAACACAGTCCCAAGGAGTGAGGGGTCAGATTCAGAAACCCAAAGACCTGGAATTCTGGGAGATCACCATCCTGTGTGCATCCGAGGCTGGCCCACAGGGTCTCTGGTATGTAGGGGGGTGGTGACATGTGAGCTCAGTGGCGCCGGCCCCAGGCTGCGCAGGCTCACCATGGGCACAGGAGCTTCCCCTGATAAGAAGTACTTGTGGAGGGCAGCAAGAGTCAGATGTGTGCATTTAGTGCCAGGACAGCTTGCCCAGCAGAAAGCATTCATACTGGCTCCGAGTGTGGGCATGGCCACCCTGAGCCCACACAGGCAGGGCCCCTACCCCCGGGAGCCTTCTGTCCAGCAGAGGAGACAGATGCTACAGCCCAGTAGGCTGGGGACACGCAGGGGTCCAACCGGGCTTGGGGACGAGCACAGACTTCCTGGAGGAAAGAGTGAGTGGGATGAGCCAGGCAAGTCACTGCAGGGAAGGGATGGTATCCTGGGAGAGGGGACCGCGTGTGCCAAAGCCCAGAAGACTCTGCTGTCGGGGAGCAGCCGGAGGGATTTCAGAAGGACGGGCACCGTGTGGGCAGGGGCTGAGGGTGGCGTGAGGCCTGAGTAGGTCAGTGGCCCCTGGAAGCCAGCTCGTGCTTGGGTTCTGCCCTGTGGGCAGTGGGGCTTCACGCAGCTGAGTGGAGATGTGGAGGGCAGAGGGGCGGTGGGGTGCAAGGATGCCAGGCTGGGGATGATGCTGGGGCAGGGCCCACAAGACCTTGGCCCTGTAGATGCTGAAGGAGGAGCCAGCGAGGCTACTGGATGGGAACTGACAGGTGGGGATCCGAGAAGGGCCCATGAGAAGAGCAGTTACAGGGGAAAGGGGGGCAGACCAGCATGGGGGCCTGCCCTGTAGGCAGCTGGTCACACATTCCAGAAACCAGGGGCATGAGCTGAGCACTGTGGATTTGGGGTGACTGATGGGTGAGGGGAAGGGCAGACTCACCAGGGAGCATGTGTGGGCAGAAGTGGGACAACGACCCACCCCACCCAGGTTTGATGAAAGGGTCAGATGTGACATTGTGGCGGCCACTTTGCCCTATCCCCCTTTGAGATGCCATGTCCTAAAATGTGCCTGTGCTTATGGGGCTGGCAAGGCCGCAGACACACATACCCATGCATGGCCCCGAGTGCCTGTGCCAGGCTGGACACCAGCCGGTCCCACCAACCTCGCTGCTGGGTCTGGAATCCTGCCAGCTGTGGGCCAACAGAAGTGAGATGAGGACTGGGAGTCTCAGGGTGGCTGATGCCCCCGCAGGCCCCACTCCCACCCCACCCCTGCACCCCAGGGCAGGAAGGCAGAACTCAGCACCCCACCCTGCCAAAGCTGTGACTCCTCTGGCTGCTGGCTGTGGGTCCATGGAACACTCTCGTCACTTCAAAGTTCTTTACTAAGCAAGTGGTGTGTGCTTATTGCAGGAAAATTAGAAAGCACAAATAGGCAAAATAACAAAACGAGTGTATGTTTTATTGAATTTCAGACTATCCCACCTCCCAGAGAGAACAAGTAGCAGTTTGTCACATACTCGTCCAGGTTTCTGGAAGTGCACAGATCAGGAGATCTGTGATGGAGCCAGGCTTCCTGGGTCGTGTCTGTGAAATAATAGGAAATATACATACTGGTCTCTGCCTCTGGGTCCCTGACACAGAACTCCTAAAACCCCGGAATTTCCTGGATGAAAGGAGCATCTTTTGTTCTAATGAGGCGATTCTGGGTGGGCTCCTGGATGGCTCCTGGATGGGGGCTGGTCACCAGACCGCGCTGGGATTAGGAGGTTGGACCTTTCAGCCCAGCCCCCATCCTCTGGCGAAGGGAGAGGAGCCGGAGCCAGAGTTGATGATGGATCACACCTGCATGAGGGAGCCTCCCCAAAAATCCCTAAAGTATGGGTTCAGAGAGCTTCTGGTTGGTGAACACTTCCATGTGAGGGTGGCGCACCCCAGCTCCACGGGGACAGAAGCTCCTGCGCTTGGGACCCTTCCGGATCTCGCCCTATGTATCTCTTCATCTAGCTGTTCATTCATATCCTTTAACATCCTTTGTGATGAGCTGGTAATCTGGTGAGTAAACTGTTTTCCTGAGTCCCATGAGCCGTTCTAACAAATTATCAAATTCGAGGAGGGGTTTATGGGAACCCCAATTTATAGCCGGGCCGTCAGGAGCACAGGTGACAACCTGGATAAAGGAGAACACAGGAATGTTATTCCAAGACAACATCCCAACACTGCTGTTCACTAGCTGTGCAAACTCCGGCAAGTTACTTGACCTCTCTGTGTCTCTATCTCCTCCCCAGCAGATGGGAACATGGATGTCATCCACTGACAGGAATGTCCTGGGCATCAGTGAGCTGACACATGTAGGGTGCTTAGAACAGCACCTGGCAGAGAGTGCTGACCTCACTGTGTGTACGTGCACACACTTAAAAAACATTTCATTATTAAAATTTCAAACATATGCAGAAGCGGAGAGACGATACACAGAGCCCCTGCCGTCACTGGCCCGTCTTCTTCCTTCTGTGCCCCACCCTTTCCTCCACCTCAACATAATTTTGAAGCAAATCCCAGACATCATATGATTTCACCAGAAAATATTTTCTTGTGTATTTCTGAAAGAACAGACTCTCCTTGTCTCTCTCTCTAACATAACCTATTATCACTGTCAACCACAATTCCTTTAAAGTCCAATATTAATATCAATCACGGGGCACACTTCCCCAACCACCTGATACATTTTATTTTTTACAGTTTATTTGTTTGAGTCAGGATCCAAATAAGGCCCATGTGCTGTGATTGCTCTGTTTCCTCTGTGTGTCAGCTCACATTTCATTTGCACATCAGCCCTGTGCAGGCGGGTGGCATAACCCGGGTTTACAAAAGAGGACACTGGGGCTTGGCTTGGTTCAGCGACTTAAATAACTCGTGACAGAAGCCAAGCATCACCTCGAAGAGGACGGAGGGCGTCTGGAGGAGAGGAGGGCAGGCCCTGGCCCGCTCACCACCAGAACCGCCGGGTCAGACCTCCAGCCACCGGTCACTCCTCAGTCCTCATTTTAGGTGACCCGACAGGCATCTGTACAATTGCTCACCCTTCCTCTTTGAAAGCCTTTCCACTTGGATTCTAGGCCACCTCCTGGCCCAGTTTTCCCCTGCCCTGGGTCAGTCTCCCTCCTCTGATTTGGGGGAGCCCGCGCTCAGTGCTCACACATCCTCTGCATCTCCTGGTGCTCTCCTCGCCCGGAGGCCCCGCTAACCTGAGGCTGCAGACGGCACCCCTCCTGGGTGCTGGCTGCATCTGTCACACTGCACCCTCACCCCCTCCCTTGGTTTCTGTGGGGTCTCAGGGTACCTGTTCGAAGCCCTACTCCTGAGCTCCCACAAGCTGCCCCATCTCAGGACACAGCAAGGCCAGCCTTTCTGTGGCTGAAGCGAATCCTTCCTTTTTCTCTCTGACAGCCAGATTCGACCTGCTGACCAGCCTGGTCGGTTCTACTCACACGCCTCACCTGGTGGGGTCACCATCCCCGCTTACCTGGATGAGTGCAGAGGCCTCTCAGAGGGGTCTCCTGGAGAGTCTGCTCTCCAGACAGCGGCAGGGAGTCTGTGCAAGCTGAGCGGGTCGTCCCACCTCTGCTCCAAGCCTCTCCTCTCTGCCGGGTGGAAGTCAAAGGCCTTTCAGTGGCCGAGGGGCCTCACTTTCTGCCCCTTCCCTGCTTGCTCTGCACCAGCCACACAGGTCCCTGTCTTGTCTTGTCATGGATGGACATTGCTTCGTTATCTGTTGCTGTGTAACAAACTGCCCCAAAGCTGAACGGCTTAAAGCAGCGGTGACAGATTATTCCTCATGATTCTGTGAGCTCACCGTTCCACCGGCTACGTGCCATCCCACGCAATGGCGGTCAGCAGAAAGCTGGACTCACCCTGGCACCTCGGTTCTCTCTTCATGTGGCCTCTCATCACCCATAGGTGAGCCCGAGCTTCTTGCCATGGCAGCTGCCTTCAGGAGCACAGAGCTCGAAGCTGCCAGTCCTCTTCAGGCTAAGCCCACAGGTCCCGCCATGTCGCTTCTGCTACACTCTGTTGGTCCAAGCAAGTCCTAGGGCCAACCCACAATTAGAGGAGGGGACTAGCCCCTCTTCCTGCTGGGGAGAGCATTAGAGGCACACTGAAAAAGGGGGTATCAGGGAGAGGGGCTCGTGCAGCCATGCCCACTATACCCAACTGCACCATCTGGCACAGTACACGTTCTCCCTGTTTGTTGTCTGTCTGTGTTGCCTCCACAAAAATGCAACAAAGGCAGAGATTTCTGTATGTCTTGTATGCTGTACCCCCCTGCACTGAGCACAGGACTTGGTGCGCAACACCATTTTTTTTTTTTCTTTTTTGGTGAGGAAGATTGGCCCTGAGCTAACATCTGTTGCCAATCTTCCTCTTTTTGCTTGAGGAAGATTGTCCCTGAGCTGACGTCTGTGCCAATCTTCCTCTATTTTTCGTATGTGGGATGCTACCACAGCATGGCTTGATGAGCAGTGCATACGTCCACACCTGGGATCCGAACCTGGGAACCCCAGGCCACTCAAGCAGAGTGCTCGAACTTAACCACTATGCCACAGGGCTGGCCCCACAATTTTGTTGAATGAATGGTTGAGAGGATGCTTGGAAGTCAAACAGCCAGTGCTTAAATGATAGTTGTGCCTCTGCGTGTGCTGTAACCTTGGAAACAGTACTTCAGCTCAAGCCTCAGTTTCTCTATCTGTAAGATGGGAAATGTGGCAGACCTCACTTTATCACACTTTGCAGATATTGTGTTTTTTACAAGACCCTCCACCAGCAAAAAGATTACAACTCGTTGAACATTGTTTTTAGACATAATGCTATTGGACACTTAATAGACTACGGTACAGTGTAAACATAACTTTTATACACAGGGAAACCAAAAAATTTGTGACTCCCTTTATTGTGATATTCGTTTTATTGTGATGGTCTGGAAACAAACCTGCAATATCTCCGAGGTGTGCTTGTAGTACCAATTCTGTACAACTGAGAAGAGAATAAAAATATAACAACTAATCTGCATAACACTTGGCCTACACCAAGCCCTCCACAGCGTCAGCAGTTCTCCTGACTAGGATGCCCCCGCCCCACTGCACCCAGACTCCACCCCCTTCCATCTGCATGGCGCCCTGACCGTGGACACCCTCCTGAGCTGCCACCTCAGTGAAGGACCAACTCGGACCTTGACCCGCCTGTGTCCTGGGGCAGCCTGCTGCCTCCCTGTCTGACCTCTCCAAACCCTCCACCCCCTGGGCCGCCATCCGTGAACACCTTGGGCTTTCAGCCACACTCTCCAGCCCAGGGCTCTCCCTGAAGCCAATAACTGGAACTCCCTGTGGTCACGTCTGTGTTTTATTTTGATGATAACAGTAGTAAGTGGGAAAATATCTAAATAAATCATATTGGGTCTGTTCATTCAAGAATGTAATAACATCAGGGGCCGGCCCCGTGGCTGAGTGGTTAAGTTCGCACGTGCGCTCTGCTTCAGCGGCCCAGGGTTTCACCAGTTCAGATCTTGGGCGCGGACATGGCACCGCTCACCAGGCCATGCTGAGGTGGCGTCCCACATAGTACAGCCAGAAGGACCTACAACTAGAATATACAACTATGTTCTGGGGGCTTTGGGGAGAAGAAGAAGGAAAAAGAAGAATGTAATAACATCATATTGTGCCCTTATATAAATGGAATAATCCGTGGTGGAAAGAGCGGACAACTTTGTCAATTTGCAGTGGCATTCGGGTTGGCAAACAGCCCTCTTCTCATAAGCCTTTTGGAACCCTTGGCCCTTCCCCCATTGCCAACCATTAGCCAGGGCTGGTTGGACAAATGAACCCAAAGAACGTTCATTTCAAGGACGTTTCTCTTCTCCATCATTCTCAGGCCAAATCCCCATGGCAGGAGGGCGTCAGGCTTCTTCTCATCTCCTCTGGCCCAGTCTTCGCGCTCCAGATGCTGCGGCAGGCCCCATCCCCCCACCTCTTTCTTATACAGAGCCTGTCTGTTTGTGTCCCTCCCAAAGTCACAAGTTGGAATCCTGCTGGCCAAGGTGCTGGCGTTAGGAGGTGCGCCTTTGGGAGGTGATTAGGTCACGAGAGTGGAGCCCTCCTGGATGGATTAGTGCCCTCATAAAAGAGGTGCCTCACCCCTTCTGACATGTGAGGACACCGTGAGAAGCCTACAACTCTTGAGAGAGCCCTCACCAACTCTGAACCTGCCGGCACCCTCCTCTCACACTCCCAGCTTCCAGAACCGCGAGGAATTCATGTCTGTGGTTTACAAGCCACCCAGGCTGTGGTATTTGGGATAGCAGCCCAAACGGACTAAGACACCCTCCATCAAGCAAAGGGACCTACCTCCTCCTTAAAAGGCAATACAGTTTCTCAAAAATAAAGGATCTCTTTTTGTTACATAATGTGCCGGGCCCTTAGTAAGCTGCAGCCCCAACACCAGCATGTCTACTTCTGTCAGAAGCCCAGGTCTGTGGCTCTGATGGATCTCTGCAGATTAGGGAAGGTCAGCTGCCTGGCCCGGGTCCTGGAGCCCATCAGCAGAGTCGAGCACTGAGCTAGGGTCAGAGCCGTGGGCTCAGCGTAGTGGGTTGAATGGTGGCCCCCCAAAATTCATGTCCAACTAGAACCTCAGACTGTGATCTTACTTGGAATAAGGGTCTTTGCAGACGTAATTAAGAATTTTCAAATGAATTAGGATGGGCCTTAAATCCAGTGACTGGTGCCTTTACAAGAAAAGAGGAAGGTACAGAGGGAAGGCCACTGGAGACAAGGCAGAGATGGAGGCACGTGGCCACAAGCCCAGGAATGCCAGGAGCCCCCAGAAGCTGGAGGGGGCCAGAAGGATCCTCCCCTAGAGCCTTCAGAAGGAGGGAGGCCCTCCCCACACCTTGATCTTAAGACTTCTGGTCTCCAGAACTGGCAGAGAACAAATTTCTGGTCTTTTTGGGTTTTGGGGTTTTTTTGCTGAGGAAGATTAGCCCTGAGCTAACATCTGTTGCCAATCGTCCTCTTTTTTCTTTTGGCTTGAGGAAGAGTAGCCCTGAGCTAACATCTGTGCCAATCTTTCTCCAGTTTACACGTGGGTTGCTGCCATGGCTGAGGAGGGGTGTGGGTCTGCACCTGGGATCTGAACCTGCAAACCTGGGCCACCAAAGTAGAGCTTGCGGAACTTATGCACTACACCACAGGGCCAGCAGTTAAGCCATGCAGTTTATCATAATTTGTTACAGCAGCTACAGGACACAAATATGCCAGGTGCTTTAGACTGAAATCCATATGTTAAAGTCCTAACCCCCAATGTGACTATATTTGGAGATGGGCTTTTAGGAGGCAAGAAGGTAAAATGAGGTCATAAGGGTGGGGTCCTAATTTGATGGGACTGGCGTTCTAATAGAAGGAGGAAGAGATCTCTCTCTCTCCCCGCAAATGCACAAAGAGGTCACAAGAGCACACAGTGAGATGACAGCCATCTACAAGCCCAAAGAGGAGGCTTCAGAATGAAACCTACCTTGCCGGCACCTTGACCTGGACTTCCAGCCTCCAGAACTGTGAGAAGTAAGTTTCTGTTGTTTAAACCGACCGTCTGCGGTATTTTGTTATGTCAGCCCGAGCTGACTGATAGACCAGGTAACCCAAACCCACAATGATGTGGTGGGTAGCTCAGGAAGGCAGAGGGCCCGCCCCAGAGGCGACAGCATCCGGGCCAGCAGCCCTCAGGAGCTCCAGTCCAGCAGCATCAGCAGTCTGACCACATGCTCTCCGGAATGCTGCTGGCAAGCAGCCTGCAGGAGACTGGACAATGGGAGAGGCAGGCCCTAGAGCCAGGGCAGAATCCTGGTTCCACAGGCCAAGGACAGGCGCAACAGCACTGAAGTGAACTTCAAAGAAGGCGCTCCACGGGGAGGTTTGCGAAGGTCATGCAAGTGAAAAACACCCCCGGGGATTTCTTCCATCTGGAAGTGGGAACAGGAAACAGCTCAATGAGATTCATCTTGGAAAAATGCAAGCTCATACATCGGGGTAAAACTAACCCAAAACACAGCATGAGACAGCCGCAGTGCACACTCAGGGCAGCTGAAAGGGCCCAGCCAGGAGGTCATCTGTGCAGCCTCTCTGTCTTTTGAGGGGTGGTCTCAGCATGGGGAGCAAGAGGCTGGGGATGTGGGTATCTGGGAACCCCAAGCCAGGTTTTCTGCAAAGAGAGGGCTGAGGTCTCTGCTTCCCAACTGGCTGGGCGGTAACCTGGTGGTCCAGGGAGGGGAGGAGAGGAGCACAGCACCCATCAAGGCCATGGCCTTGCCCACTGGTGCTCCGGCCTCCACTCAGTGGGCACTGAGAGCTACCGCCCCCCTAACAAAACCTCCCCGGGCCTGTAGAAGGCTCGGTGTCCCTCATTTTTGCCAGTTGCCCAGTGTTTTAAATATCCAGGTATGATGGGTCATTAAAAGCTGCCTCTGCCTCCCCGGGAGGGAACCCAGGTGCCCTGGCCAGCAGAGACAGAGGACATGAAGAGGAAAGGGAATGATTTTAAGGGATAAACAGCTGCTCCCTGAGGAGAGGCGGGACCCACAGTTGGGGAACTAAGCTCTGACCCCTTACAGAGGCCTGGGGAGCTCCCCATTCCTGGTGGCAGAGGAGAAACGAGTGCAGGGTGATGAGAGAGGAGCCACAACCCAGGCCTCCTGGCTGCGGAGTGCGTGTCCTGGGACGCAGGAGGGCAGCTGGGAGCCCTGTGGGAGGCGGAGAGGAGGCCTGGGCTCAGACACCTGCCTCTTCAGCCCTGTGCCCACTGCATGTGACATAGAAAGGAGGCAGGGGGAGAAGATCAAGGGGAGGGTGGGGAACAAGGGTCACACCTGGCCTGTCCCATCTGTCAGTCTGAGCATGGCTACACTGCTGTAATCAAGAGATTCCAAAGCAAAGTGCCTGAAAATAAGAGACGCACAGGAACACTGAGTGTTGTCACATCAGCTTTCCCAGCCCGATCTAGTCAACGCAATTCCAATCTTGGAAAAGGAGCTGCTGGGTGTGATTTCTGTTTTCATTTTGTTGGCTTCCAAAAAGCCTCTCCTACAAATTGCCAGTTCCCTCCCATCTTCAATATGAGTGATCAATTTTTTAAATGTTTGATAATGCGACAGGTGAAGATATTCTCATTTTAATGTGCACTTCTCTAATGATTGGATAGGTCAGGCAATCTTGTCTAAGTTTGAGTAGCATTTCTTCTGTGAATCGCCTACTGGTGTCCTTGCCGCTTTTTCCATTAGACTGTTGTCTTTTTCTTATTTGTTGCGGACGATTTCATAACTACAGGAATTAGACAATTTCAAAAAGGGTCACGCTTTTCCCTCGGTTTGCGTCTTAATTTTAATACACTTTAAATTTGTATGTAGTCAAGTTATTCTTTTCCTTCAGCATCTCCAGGTTTATCGTGATAACTCAGACTAGAAAACATTCACCAACTCTCCAGTACGTTTTTTTGTTTCCTTTTAGATTTGAATGTTTGGTTCATCTGGATTTTATTTTGGTGTTAAGAAGTGAGGGGGGGAGCCAACTTCTATTTTTCCAAATGGCCAGCCAATTGTCCTAACGCCATTCGACTGAAAAAACCTTTCCAG
This sequence comes from Equus quagga, assembly GCF_021613505.1. Taxonomy (NCBI): domain Eukaryota; kingdom Metazoa; phylum Chordata; class Mammalia; order Perissodactyla; family Equidae; genus Equus; species Equus quagga. Next base: position 40,588,342 of record NC_060274.1, on the reverse strand, counting down.
GAGTTGGAAGCGGCTGCTCCACTCGCACGTTCCGAGCTCGCGCCCCCGCGCCGCCAGCTTCCAGCGGCCCACGAGCCCAGCCCGCGACCCTGGTGCGGTCGGCCCGGCCGCAGGGGGCAGCCGGGAGGGGCTCGGGCCGTTCCCCTAACCTCCCGCCCCGCCGAGGACAGACCCCTTGTTCCCTTGCTGCCGAGAACGGATCCCTCCATTCGCTCCCCGCCGAGGACGGATTCCAACCTCCCGCCCCCATCTCGGGTCTCTCCCTTCCGGGGTCCCAAGAGCCCGACGGGACTGTCCGCGAGAATAATTTAAATAACAGGCGTGTCCTCTGTTTCTATTTGCATAGAGGCGGGGCCTCCGGCGCCCAGCGGCCAGGACACCCAATCCGGTGGGAGCCGGGGCCTCCACCGCGCTCCGAGCGGCCGGGGGGCGGGGCCTGCCTCGCTGTGGCGCCGGGCCACGCCCCCTTCCAGTCGGCTTCCGTCCGTCTTCCTTCCGACTTCAGCCCACGTTCCTTCCGCCCGGCTCGCCTTCCTTTGCCTTCCTTGGGCGACGTTTGCCGCCGGGGCCCAGATGCTCCCGAAACGGCGGCGAACACGGGTCGGGTCCCCCGGCGCCGCCGCCCCGTCCGCCGCGCGCTTCCCCGGCGTCGCCATCTACCTGGCCGAGCCGCGCATGGGCCGCAGCCGCCGGGCTTTCCTCACACGCCTGGCGCTCTCCAAGGGCTTCCGCGTCCTGGACGCCTACAGGTGCGCCGTCGTGGCGAAGCTCGGGGCCCGGCGGGACCCCCTACCCGGGGGACGAGGGTTGGGTGCGGCACCCACGGCCCCGCCTCCCCGGGGAGCGGGACACCGTGTCGGTGTCGCCATGCCCTCGTGCCCGGTGGGCCGGAGGACCCCGCTGCGTGATGTGGTGGCCTAAGCACAGAATGCCCGTGCTGGGAACCTGGCGCTGACCAGCCGCGTTCACATGCGGTGTCTTTACAGCTGCGGATGGTGAGATCCGAAACGGCTCGCACACAGCTGACCCCGGGGCGCGCTGGCGCCTGAGGCTTTCAGGTTCCAAGTTAGCTCTGGCATTTCATGGTCAAGTGGCCTTTCTCTCCATTTCCTCTTCTGTGAAGGGTGCTAACAATTAGTATTCTGTAGGATAAGGAGAGAACGTATGCCAGAGGCTGTGTAAGGAGCCGGGCGGTTGGTAAACGGCGTCATTGGCTGACAGCCCTCTGTCCTAGATGAATCCATCTTGCCCTCTTGGCCAAACACTTCTCCTCTCACCTCAGGGCTGAGAAAGTGACTTGAGTTCGGCTCCAAGAGCGGCAAAAAATAGCGGCAGCCCTGTGGCCGAGTGGTTGAGTTCCCACGCTGGGCTTCCGTGGCCCAGAATTTTGGCCGCTTCAGATCGTGGGCGCCGACCTAGCACCACTCCTCAGGCCATGTTGAGGCGCGTCCCACGCAGCACAACCAGAAGGACCCCGCAGTTAGAATATACGACTATGTACTGGGGGGGCTTTGGGGAGAAGAAGAAAAAAAAGAGGAGATTGGCAACAGATGTTAGCTCAGGTGCCAATCTTAAAAAGAAAAAACCGGCCATAGAGGTGATGCTGAGAGTAATGGAGCAGGTTTCCCATAGTTTTGAAGTTGAAACAGCAAATGAGTCGGGGGCCAGTCCGGTCCTCGCCGCAGTTGTTTTTTTTTTTTAACTTAACAATCCCAGGGGTGTGCCAGACCCACTCAGGCGAGGATGGTGATAGCAGCTTTGTGTGTGCTGGGCACTATCTAAGTTTTTTTGCTTATTAGCTTGTTTAATCTTTACACACCCCACAAGGTAGATAAGTTATTTTCTCTGCTTTACAGAGGAGGAAATCAAAGTACAGAGAGGTGAGTGCCATGCCCAAGGGCACACAGCAAGTATGTGGCAGAGCTGAGTTTCAAAGCCAAGCAGTCTGGCTCCCGCACTTAGATGAAGACCCCCTGGAGAGGGAGACAGACAAGTTAACACAAAATCGGGCTGGGCTTGTCGTGGTAGCTGGAGCAGAGAACCCCAGCTCTGCAGGTGCTGGAGGGTAGAGGTGGTCGTCTGCCAGGAGAAGGGGCTTGGAAGTCTTTCTGAGGAAGTGACATTTGAAGAATGAATCGGTGCTCACCAGGCAGAGGGGACAGTAAGAGCAAAGGCTTAGAAGTATGGAGCAAGGCAGGAAGGATGTGGGCCTGGGAAAGGGCTCTGGACTTGACCCTCCCCACTCTCTGGCCAGCCCCGAGGTGACACACGTGGTGATGGAGCAGACTTCCGCCGAGGAGGCCATCTGCTGGCAGGAGCGCAGGGTGGCGGCCTTTCCCCCAGGCTGCACTCACCCAGCGCTGCTGGATATAAGCTGGTTCACAGAGAGCATGGCAGCTGGGCAGCCCGTGCCTGTGGAGTGCCGGCACCGCCTGGAGGTGAGCCAGCTGGAGGATTAGGGTAGGGGCCACAGAGAAGGCCCCAGTGCAGGCCATAGCTCAGTGGGACGGGTGACGTGGCAACAGTGCCTCAGGGTCCTTCAGATGAGGTGGGGAGTGAGGGCTCTGCCCAGACCACCAGGGGCCAGGCCATCCCAGCTTCTGCTCTCACCAGTCCCGCAGACTCCCTTGCAGCTCATTTATTTCTAGCTTCTTGAGGCCTTTCTTTCTCACCAAGTAGGTGAGACTGAGACCCCAAGTGAGATGACTCAAGGGCCGGCAGGAGGCTGAACTCAGAGTCCTGTGAGGTTCATGCCTCCGCCCCAGCTCCGTGCTTCCTGGTGAGCAGAGCTGGGGGATGCAGGCGTGGCCTCAGAGCCGGGCTGCCCACGTTCAAATCCTGGCTCTGCCTGTGAGCCCTGAGGCCTCAGTGTCCCTGTCGAGGTGGGGGTGACAACCATCCCTAGCTCCCTTGGGTGAGAGGATTTCTGGAGGTAGAGCACATGCAGCATGCATGACGGCAGGAAGAGTGCGCCATGAGGCTTGGCTGGTGGCGTTACTACTATACCCTGGCCTGAAGAGCCTGTCCTTGGCCTGCTCTGCAGGGCAGCACCACGTCTGCCTGTGAGAGTTTTGCCCTCTCAGTGGGCTCCTTCTGTCCCTAGAGCCCTAGGTGACCCCCCAGGAGAGGCAAGGCTCCAGGGGCTGCCTGGCCCTGCCAGCCCTGCAGCCTCCAAGTGGCCTGTACATTGCTCATCCCCAGGTGGCCATGCCCAGGAAGGGGCCGCCAAGCCCAGTGTGGATGCCGTCCTACGCCTGCCAGCGTCGCACACCCCTCACACACTACAACACCAGCCTCTCGGTGAGCCCTGTCCCAGCCCTGGGGACAGGTGGGTGGCAGCTGGAGGGTTGGGTGAGGCACCCCACCCACCCTGCCCCTCACCAAGGGTCCCTCCCTGCAGGAGGCTCTGGAGACGCTGGCAGAGGCAGCGGGCTTTGAAGGCAGTGAAGGCCGCTTCCTCTCCTTCTGCAGAGCAGCCTCCGTGCTCAAGGCCCTTACCAGCCCAGTCACAGCCCTGAGCCAGCTGCAGGGGCTGCCCCACTTTGGAGAACACTCCTGCAGGGTCGTCCAGGTATGTGCTGACCACCCGTAGCAGGGTGGAGGTGTGAACACGAGTGGGTGGGTGAGCAGGCCGTGGAGCGCAGTAAGAGCAGGTGGCTCGGTTCAGAGCCCAGCTGCGGAGGCAGGCCCCAGGCTTGTGGCAAGACACCTCTCAGGGTGGCTGAGAAGACTCAAGGAAGGGAGCTGCTGGGGGTGGCTGGCATGGTTGGCATCAGCCAGACTGCCTCGGATGGTGGAAGAGAAGTACCTCTTTTTAAAATACAAAGTATTTGAGGGCCCAAAATGTGAAGTTGTCCTTTTGTACACTTACCGCTGGGAGAATACATTGTGACAGAACGATACTTTTGAATCCAGTTACGCTTTTCAGTGAAGTCGGGTTGAATTCATCACAATATTTGAAAAGCAGTTGTTTACATATCCGAGAAATGACCCATGGCCCCAGGTCTGAGGGGCTTTGAAACCAGAAGCTTTGGTTGCCTCCCTGGGCACAGCCTCCATTTCCAAGTCCCACTGGATCCTGATACCACAAAGTCCCCTGCTGAGTGCTGGGGTTCTGCCTGTCCTTGGCCCCCGGCTCTGCTTTCTCTCTGCTCAGGCTTTGTCTCTTCCCACAGGAGCTGCTGGAACACGGAGTGTGTGAGGAGGTGGAGAGGGTCCGGCTCTCAGAGAGGTACCAGACCATGAAGGTATGTGCAGAGCAGTTCCCAGGAGGGGCACACAGCCCACAGTCTGTCAGAATGACAGCACAGTTCACGCCATGTACGGGAGGCAAGCAGGGGCTGCTGGCCCCGCCCAGGGGTTAGAGAAGGTCTCGCTGAGGAAGTGGCAGCTAAGCTGATACCTGATATGCACAAGGCAGCCAAATGGAGAGGGGCAAGGAGAAGCCTGTTTTGAGCACAGGGGATTTTCTAGATCACTCAGCACCATCTGTTCTTATTGAAGCATTGACAGAATATTCTCAAGTATATTACATGCTCTGGTACCTTAGACCATGCTGAACAAAACGTGACCTTTTCATGGGTGTCAGGGGATGACTGAGTCTGCAAGGCTGCACTGTTTGATGATCTTACACGCTGATTTCTTGGTTCGTCCGCCTGTGTCCACAGCGCACCTTCCTGCTGTCCCTGCTCACCTCTGATCTCATGTGGAGCCGCCCCAGCTCTTGTGGGGGCCCTGACAACTGGTTTTGTGGCTGGAGGTTGTCACACAGTGACCGTTGGGGAAGTCGGGCCTCCCTGGCGGGGTGGGAGGTCATCCAGAATGTTGTGAGAATCAACAGGGGGGCTTCAAAGAGGGAGAGGAGCCACGTGTGGAGGACGGAGGGGCTCAGGCAGAGAATGGGCCAGGGGCGGGGGAGTGTGGGGGTGACACAGGAGTTAGCGAGTGGGGAAGTGTCCAGAGGGCAGAGCTGCTGCCTCCTCCCCTCCATGCTGCCTCCTCCTGGGCACCCTGGAGCCCGAGAGGCACCCAGGCCCGCAGCGAAGTACGGTAATGATGAGAAGTCTATTGTTGTAAACAATATAATTAGGTTATTCTCAGCACTTTTCCATCAGGATTCTGTTGCTGACAGTGACAGTGATCCAGCTCATGCTCTTGCTTCAGGGATCAAGGAAGGATGGCCAGCACAGCCCAGAAAGGGCAGGGCTGCAGCCGGGCTGCAGGGGGCAGGGCTCAGGGACTCGAGTGCGCAGGTGCTTCTTCTTCCTCTCTGCATGCTGGCCACCTCCACCAGTCGAGACATGGCCCCTGCCACGCGTTACAGCCTCTACCACTGCATGGGCCTGACGTGTTTCAGTTCTAAAAATTCCTGAGGAGGGGCTCTGAGTGGCCGGCCTGGGGCAGGGTCTACCCCTGACCAACAAGCTGTAGGTGGGGAAGAGACAGGTGACTTGCTTGGGCCGGGGTCAGGGCCCACCCTGTGGTGTGGAGACCGGTGTGAGGGAAGGCAGGCACGCCAGGAGAGGTCGGCTCCAACAGCGTCGTTTCCACTGGCCTGGACGTCTGTGCTGACCTATGGTCGGGCAGTGACACCTGCTGCGTGCGCCTGGAACAGAGCCCCAGCCAGCCCCAGGCTTGCATTCTCTCCACGTCCTGTTAAAACAGCCCTCTGCTTGTTAACTGCCTGTGGCTTTGCTGTTTGTTAAGGAGAAGAAGCACAGTGATAAGTTTTAGCTGCTGACGGGTGGGAGCGACGTGGTTTCGCAGAGACTGAGAGACCGTCAGGATGGCTGTTTGAGTGGTGGTGGGATCACAGGCTAGAACTGTACACGTTCCAGGGGGGCCTTTCCTAGAGGAGGAGTCCAGGGCCCAGAGAAGGGGTACGCATGGGTTCTTTCCCTGCCGTCCCCTGTGAGGGTGGGCTGCGTAGGCCAGGCTCGGGGCTTGGATCCTGCTGGTGCACTCGCTGTGCGGCTTTGGGCAGGTTGCTTAAACTCAAAAAGTCCAAGTGAAGATGCCACTTGCTAGGTTGTGTGATGACTTAATGAAGCCACTGGTGCAACGCCGCAGTGGTCCTGGCCTAGGACACGCCCTTCACAGATCAGTGTCGCCGTCTGCATCTGGCTGTAGGAGCTTCGCTTCTCACTGCGCTGTGCTCCTCCTCTGGACAGCTCTTCACCCAGATCTTTGGGGTTGGAGTAAGGACTGCTGACCGGTGGTACCAGGAAGGGCTGCGGACCCTGGATGACCTCCGAGGGCAGCCCCAGAGACTGACCCAGCAGCAGAAAGCAGGTGAGCCCTGTGAGAGAGGGCTGGGCCCTGGGTTTTCCACGCCACGAAGCCCTTAGCGCTGACACACTGCGTGTGCTGATGGCTGCCTGTATGACTGCGAACCGGGCCAGTGCGAAGGGATCCCAGTGGCAGGCAGGCATCTTGGTGGGTTCCCGGGGTGTCCACCCAGCTGAATCAGGATCCGTTGCAGACCTTTCAGTGAGTGATGATGGTCACAGTAGCTGCTGTGACATTCAGGGCCTCCTGGTTAGACTTGGACCTGGCCCAGGCTTGGGCCTCTTACTCCTGATTCCAGGCAGAGAAGGGCATGTCTGGACAGCCTGGGCCCAGGCACAGTTCGCCGTTGTGCTTGGCCCCCTGGCCCACTGACTGATGGCAGATGACCTTTGAGGTAGGAGAGGCTCAGTGAGGGGCCTGCTAATGGGAGGTGGCACCATGCAGTGGAAAGAAGATGAACTTGAGAGTTTGTTAGGTCTGGGCTTGAGTCCCGTCTCTGCTACTTACTAGGTAGGTGGCTGTGACCCTGAGACTTAACTTCTCTGAGCCTCGATTACCTTCTCTGTGAAGTGGGATTCCCTGAGCTCCTCCCTGTGAGGCCCACAGGGAGCGGTGTTGAGGACATGCTCCGTTCTTTCTGTGTGGCCTGGGTTGGGGGCCCTGCTGAAGCAGCCCTGCAGCCCAGCACCCACCGCCTCTTTAAACAACTTCCCGGGAGGTCGGGGAGAGGAGGCCACCTGGGGGTCCTGGGAGAGTTGCCTGGTCGGTCAGCGGGAAGTGAGACCTGCAGAGCCGTGTGTCCAGTGGAGCATCACATGGTAACACCTGCTAATTCCAGTCACCTCTTCCCATGACACGGTAGAGACAGGAATGGCCTGCAGCTCTCACTGAGCACTTACTCTGCTGGGTGCCATTACTCCTACACTTAAACCTCTCCTAACTGCGTGTGGAAGGTACACTGATTCCTCTGACGGGTCAGGAGATGGACTTGGGCTAAGGCCAGGTGTTTCTGAGTGGCAGAGGCATCCTCTTCACGTCTTTTTATCACCTCCTGGTCCCATTTCATGGATGGGAATACTGAGGCATTAAAAGAGACAGTCTGTGTATTGATTGTGTCACCGTCACTACCTGGTGTGATGTACAATAGTTCTGCAAGATGTTACCACTGGGAGAATCTGGGTACAGGGCACAAGGGACCTCTGTTACTTTTTTCAACTGTATGTGAATCTACAGTTATCTCAAAATAAAAGTTCGATGTTTAAAAGGAAGGAGGGGACAGTGGAGAGATGGACCGAGAGGGCAGGGCGGGGAGGGTCAGGAGAGCTGTGCCGCCCACAGGACTCCAGCACTACCGGGACCTGAGCGCCCTGGTCCAGCGTCCCGACGTGGACGCCCTGCAGCAGGTGGTGGAGGCAGCTGTGGGGCAGGCCCTTCCTGGGGCCACTGTCACGCTGACTGGCGGCTTCCGGAGGTAAGGGGGCCTGAAGTGACCTCCAGCTTGGCTCCAGACCCTCCCCAGTGAAGGCACCTGAGCTGGGGATGCTGAGGTGGGCCTTCCCACACTGACGGGCCTCGGGAGAACACGGAGGCCGTGTCCCCATGTCGGGCCCAGGAGTCAGACTGGCCCCCTCAGGGGGAAGTTGCAGGGCCACGACGTGGACTTCCTCATCACCCACCCCGAGGAGGGCCGGGAGGCGGGGCTGCTGCCCAGAGTGATGTGCTGCCTGAAGAAGCAGGTGAGGGGCTTCCTGCTCCCCCTCCTGAGAGAGCTGCTAGGAAGCCAGCTCCTGCTCTCCCAGCCCCACGTGGCAGTGCCCGGCCACGCCTCCACGCCTGCTTTCTCCCTAGGGCCTTGTCCTGTACCACCAGCACCACCGAAGTGAAGACCCCACCCACCTGACCCAGCAGAGCCACACCATGGATGCCTTTGAGAGGAGTTTCTGCATTTTCCGCCTACCGCAACCCCCAGGGTCTGCTGTCGGGGGGCCCCAGCGGCCCTGCCCCGCCTGGAAGGCCGTGCGGGTGGACCTGGTGGCTGTCCCCATCAGCCAGTTCCCCTTTGCGCTGCTTGGCTGGACTGGCTCTAGGGTAGGGAGTGGGCTGCTGGGGCTGGCCCTGGGGTCTGGGGCTGGTGGCCCTGCTGATGCAGTCGCTTCTTCCCCAGCATTTTGAGCGAGAGCTGCGCCGCTTCAGCTGGAAGGAGCGGGGGCTGCGGCTGAATAGCCATGGGCTGTTTGATCCGGAGCAGGTGTGTTCCTGGGGTGCAGCCTGGAGCCCACGGGGCCCTCAGGTCGCACCCCACCCTGGAGTTGGCTCTGCCTGTCCTTCTAGCTCCTCCCCATGCCTCTTGGGGAAGCTGCTGCCGTGGTGGGCATGGCTCCCAGGCCCTAATGCCCCTCCTTGCCTTGCAGAAGACATTTTTCCATGCGGCTTCTGAGGAAGACATCTTCAGACACCTGGGCCTTGAGTACCTTCCTCCAGAGCAGAGAAATGCCTGATCCTATCCACTAGCCCCCCCTTCCACTCTTTAGAAGCGGGGGGGCCACTCGGCAAGGCAGACCCTGTGGATGCCCTTGGCCACTGACTGTCTCCAGGCAGAAGATGCACTGCTGCCCCATGTCCTCACCCCTCCCAAGGGGGAGCCCCACCTGTGTGGACCACCACTCCCTCACCCACACCCAGTCAAAGGTGTAATAAAATGAGCACATGGGACGAACCAAGCCCTGTTCTCTGAATGTGCTGCTGGTGTGAGTGACTGGGGAGCGTGGTGCCTGGTTCTGCCCAGAGGTCAGTCCTGCCTGGGTGCGTGGCCCCCCTCCACTGTGGGGGGTTGGTGCGGTAGGGGCATCATGGCTGTGTGACCCTGGGCCAGAGGCCTCAGGCTCCTCCTCTGTACAGTGGGGACCTGAACAGGGCCTTCTTCGTGAGGTTGCTGGAGAGCCTGATGCGGTGGCCGGCAAGTGCTTGGCACGGTGCCTGATTGGCAGCTTCCAGCCTGGGGCCTCCAAGCAGGGAGGGGGCGGCTGGAGCTCTTGCTGGCTAGGAGTCTACAGTGGGGTGCAGCCGCTATCTGGAGGAGGAGAGGGCCACGGGTAGGGAGTTGGGAGGAAGAGAACTTTCAACACCTGCCAGCCTCCTGCCCGGTCAGCCCCGCACCCCCCAACCAGGCTTCCCCTCTCTGTCTTTGCCCTTGTAAGGTCTGTTCTCAGAAGTCTTTTAAAAATAGGTCATGTGTGTCACTGCTTGCTCAAAGCCCTCCAGCGGTTCCCCTCCTCACCCAGTAAATTCAAAGTCCTCACAGTGGCCCCAGGGACCTACCATATCTGCTCCCCACACCAGCCTCCCCTCCTGCTTGTTCCCTCTCTCAGGAGCCACTTGTCCCTGCTGCTCTGTGAACAAACCAGGTGTCTTCCTGCCTCGCTGCTTTCCCACCCCTACTGCCCCAGACACCCACACAGCCAGTGGGTGGCTCACCCTCTCACCGAGGGCGGCTGGCTGCTTGGTGTCCTCTCTTCCTCAAATCCTCAGGCATGCTCTGACCTCAGGGCCTTTGCCATCGCCAGACCATCCACTTGAAATTACTCTTCTGACTCAAAAGTCTCTTTGTCAAATGGGGACTTCCCTGACCACTCACCACATTAAAGAATATTTTTTAAATTTAACATGTAGTCAAGTGACTCCTGGTGTAGTTTTATGAGTTTTTACACACATGTAGACTCATTCACCTCCACCAAAATCGGGACAGCCCTTCATGCTGTCCCATATGGTCACATCTTCCCCCACCCCTGACCCACTCATCTGGTTGTTCTCTGTCCCTGTGGTTTGCCTTCCCCAGAACGTCACATAAGTAGAACAAGACTACATGTAACCTTTTGAGCCTGGCCCCTCTCACTCAGCATAATGCCTCTGAGATCCAGCCAGGTTGCTGCTAGTCTGCTTTCTTACTGCATATTGCATTACTGCGTATTTCTTACTGCATATAGTATTCCAGGCCATGGACAGTCCACAGTTTCTCCATCACCTGCTGAAGAACACTTGAGTTGTTTCCAGGTTTTGCTGATTATGAATAGACCAGCTATAGACAGGCATATCCAGGTTTTTGTGTGAACATAGGTTTTCATTTCTCTAAGACATAAGATTACTGGGTTACATGGTGTGTGTTTAACTTTATAAGACAGTGTCAGTTGTTTTCCAGAGGGCACGTATCATCTTGCAGTCCTCTAGCAATGTGAGCCACACGTGTACGTTCACATTTTCCAGCAGCCTGGTGCTCCGTATCCTTGCCAGCACGTGCTATTTCCAGTATTTGTGTAACTGCTCTAGTAGGTATGGAGCAGGAGCTGACTGTGGCTTTAATTTGCATTCCTCTAACATCTTACCATGTCAAGCATTTTTCATCAGCTTATTTGCCATCTGTATATTCTCTGGTGGAGCGTCCAAGTTTTTTGCCTATTAAAAAAATTAGTTTTCTTACTATTGAATTTTGAAAGTTCTTCATGCATTTTGTACATAAGTCCTTTGCTAGTTACGTGATTTGTAAATATTTTCTCCCAGTATGTAGGTTATGTTTTCATTCTCTTACTAATGTATTTTTCAGAGCAGAAGACTTTAATTTTGATAAGGTTACCAGTTTATCAATTTACCAGGTTTTTTTCCCTCATACTTTTGGGTCAAGTCTCTGACCCCAAGTTACAAACATTTTCTCTGTTTTCCTCTGTAGTTTTACAGTTTACATTTAGATTTATGATCTAATTTTTGTTAATTTTTGTTTAAAGTGTGGGTTTAGATTGAGGTTCATTTATTTGCATACGGATGCCCAATTGTTCTAGCGCCATCTGTTGGAAACACTGTCCTTTGTCTACTGAATTGTCCTTGAACCTTTGTAAAAAATCAGTTGGCTGTTTTTGTGTGGTGCTATTTCTGGATTCTGTTCTATTCCATTTATCTCCGTGTCTATCGCTTCAAAAAGACAATTTTAATTTGATTAACTTGAATTTTAGAGTAATGCTTAATATGAGGTAGTGTGAGTCCTCTAACTTGGTTCTTTTTAACATTGTTTTGGCTATTCTGTTTCCTTTGACTTTCCATATAAACTTTTGAGTCAGCTTGTTTGTATCTAAAAATAATCTTTTGGTATTTTGACTGGAATTGCACTGAATCTAGAACAATTTGGGGAAACTAACATCTTAACTATATTGAATCTTTCAATTCATGAACACAGTTTGTCTTTCCATTTATTTTGGTCTTCTTTGATTTTTTTCATCAGTGTTTTGTAGTTTTTCCACATACAGACCCAGCACGTTTTTTTAGATTTATACCTAATCATTTCATTCTCTTGGAGCTATTACACAATTTTGTTTCTGTTTCTAGTTGTTTATTGCTAGCATATAGAAATCAATTGATTTTCTTGTGTTGATCTTGTATCCTGAAACCTTACAAATCTCACTTTTAGTTTTAAAAGATTTTTAGTGGATTTCATTCAGCTGTCTACATAAATAATCATGTCTGTGAATAGGAAAAATTTCATTTCTCTTTTTCCAATCTGGATGCCTTTTCTTTCTTTTTCTTGCCTTATTGCACTGGCAAGGGCTTCCTGTACTGTGTTGCATAGGAGTGGTAAGAATGGGTATCTTTGCTTTGTTCTTAATCTTAGGTTTCAATGTTTCACCATTAAGTATGATGTTAGAGGTAGGGTTTTTGTAGACACCCTTTATCAGGTTGTGGAAGTCCATTTTTATTCCTAGGTTTCTGAGAGTTTTTACAATGATTGGGTGTTGAATTTTATCAGATGCTTTTTCTGCAAGTGATATGATCATGTTAAATTTTTCTTTAACTGTAACATTGGTTGGTTTATGGAATATTGAGCCAGCTTTCCCTTCCTGGGATAAATCCCATTTGGTCTTGGTGTATTATTATTTTTCATGTGTCACTAGGTTTGATTTGCTAGTATTTTGTGGGTGATTTTTGTGTCTATGTTCATGAAGGATATCGGCCTCTAGTTTTCTGTTCCTGTACTGCCTTTATCTGGTTTGGTATCAGGTTATCACTGACTTCATAAACTTTGTTGGGAAGTGTTCCCTCCTCTTTTGTTTTCTGGAAGAGATTGTGTAGAATTATTATTTTGTCTTTCAAGTTTGATATACTGCACCAGTGAAAACTTCTGGGCCTACAGAGTTCTTTTTTGAAAGTTTTTAACCTATGAATTCAATTTCTTTAATAGATACAGGACTATTCAGATTACCTATTTCTCTTGGGTGAGTTTTGGTAGTTTGTGACATTCAAGGAATTGGTCCATTTTATCTGAGTTACTGAATTTATGTACGTAGAGTTGTTTGTAGTACTCTATGCCCTTGTTACCCTTTTAATGTCATTTGCCTGTAAGAATGTCCTTCCTTTCCTTCCTGATATTGGTAATATCAAATCAATCAATCATTCTTTCTTATCTAGCCAGAGGCTTAATAATTATATTGATCTTTTCAAACAACCAGCTTTTGTGTTCATTGATTTTTTCCCCCCTTCTTTGTTAATTTCATTGATTTCTGCTCTTATCTTTATTATTACCTTGTTTCTGCTTGTGGTAGCAGCTTTGATTGTTGATTTGAGACCTGTCTTCTTTTCTAATTTAAGCATATAATACTCTAAATTCCCTCTCCAAGCACTACTTTAGCTGCATCCCATAATTTTGGTATTTTGTATTTTCATTTTCACTCATAATATTTTCGAATTTCCCTTGAGACTGCCTCTTTGACCCATGGATTATTTAGAACAGTGTTGGGTTCAATGTCCAGTGTTGGAAGATTTTCCTGTTAATCTTTCCATTATTGATTATTAATTGAATTCCATTATGATCATAGAACATGCTAGGTATGATTTTAACTCATTTAAATTTGTCAAGATCTGTTTTAGATCCAGGATATTGTCTATCTTGGTGAATGTTCCATGTGTACTCTGTTGGATGGAATGTTTTATAAATGTCAATTATGTATAGTTGGTGGACATTATTGTTCAGTTCTTCTATATTCTTTCTTATTTTCTGTCTCCTTGTTCTATTGGTTACTGAGAGAGGAGTCCTGAAGTCTCAAACTGTAATTGTAGATTTGTCTGTTCCTCCATTCAGTAACATAAGATTATGCTTCATGTATTTCAAAACTCTGTTGTAGGATTGTTATGCCTTCTTAGTATCATCATTATATAACATCCTGTTATTTCTGATGATTTTTCTTGCTCTGAAGTCTACTTTGTCTGATATTAATATAGCCATTCCAGATTTATTTTGATTAGTGTTTGCATGGTGTATTCTTTTCCTTCATACCTTTTACTGTTTTTTAAACAGCTTTATTGAGATATAATTCACATACTATACAATTCACCCATTTAAAGTGCACGATTCAGTGGTTTTTAGTATATTCACAGAGTTGTGCAACCATCATCACACTTTTAGAACATTTTTTACCCTAAAAAGAAACTCTATACACTTTAGCCATCATCTTTCAACCTCCCTATACTATGCCTTCCGCCCCCAGCCTTAGGCAACCACTAATCTACTTTCTATCCCTATAGATCTGCCTATTCTGGACATTCTGTATAAAGAATATCATACAACATGTGGTCTTTTGTGTCTTCCTTCTTTCACTTAGCATAATGTTGTCTCAGGTGCATCCATGTTGTAGCATGTGTCAGGACTTCATTCCCTTTTATGGCTGAATAATATTCCATTGTATGGATGGACCACATTTTATTTATACATTTATTAGTTGATTGACATTCAGGTTATTTTCACTTTTTAGCTATTATGAATAATGCTGCTATGAACAGTTGTGTACAAGTTTTTGTGTGGGATGTTTTCATTTCTCTTGGGCATATCCACCTAAAAGTGAAATTGCTAGGTTATATGGTAACTCTGTGTTTAACTTTTTGAGGAGCGCCCAGACTGTTTTTCCAAAGCAGCTGCACCATTTTACATTCCCTCAGCAGTATGTGAGGGTTCCATTTTTTTCATATCCTTGGTTTGTCTTTTTTATTATAACCACCCTAGCAGTGTGAAATATCTCACTGTGGTTTTCATTTGCATTTCCCAATAACTAATGATGTTGAGCAATCAAGTGTATCTGGAAGCCTATGCCTTAGTAGGGAAGGAAGTCCTGGTAGGTACTTAAGGTTCCCCAGCCTCTGGGCTTGTACCACACCAAAAATCAGTTCAGAATGGATTAAAGGCTTGAACATAAGACCTGAAACCAGAAAACTTCTAGAAGAAAACATACAGGGTAAGCTCCCTGACATTGGTCTTTGCAACAATTTTTTTGATTTCACATCAAAAGCAAAGGCAACAAAAACAAATAAGTGGGACTACATCAAACTAAAAAACTACACAGCAAAGGAAACCATAAACAGAATGAACAGGGAGCCTACTGAATGGGAGAAAATATTTGCAAATCACATATCTGATAGCCAAAATATATAAAGAATTCATACAACTCAATTGCAAAAAGAATAAACATAATCAATTAAAAATGGGCAGAGGATCTGAATAGACATTTTCCAAAGAACACATACAAATGGCCAACAGGTATATGAAAAGGTGTTCAACATCACTAATCATCATGGAAATACAAATCGAAATCACAATAACACCTCACACCTGTTAGAATGGCTATCTTCAAGAAGACAAGAGATAACGAGTGCTGTGTGAGGGTGTCGAGAAAAGGGAACCCTATACACAGTTGGTGGGAATGTAAATTGGTTCAACCACTATGGAAAACAATAGGAAAGTTCCTCAAAAATTTGAAAATAGACCTACCATGTGATCCAGCAATTCCACTTCTGGGTATATACCCAAAGGAAATGAAAACGGGATTTCAGAGAGATATATACACTCCTTTTTTTTTTTTTTTAGATTAGTCCTGAGGATGTACATCCGCTGCCAATACTATTCTTTTTGCTGAGGAAGATTAGCCCTGAGCTAACATCAGTACCCATCTTCCTCTATTTTTTATATGTGGGATGCCTGCCACAGCATGGCTTGAAAAGTTGTGCGTAGGTACATGCCCAGGATCCAAAACGGCAAACTCTGGGCTGCCAAAGCAGAGCACACGAACTTAACCACAATGCCACTGGGCTGCCCCCTATGCACTCCCATTTTTATCGCAACATTCTTCATAATAGCCAAGATATGGGAACAACCTAAGCGTCCATCAATGGATGAATGGATAAAGAAGATGTTGTACATACATATACAATGAATATTATTCAGCCATGAGAAAGGAAGACATCCTGCCATTTGTGACAACATGGATGGACCTTGAGGGAATTATACTAAGTGAAATAAGCCAGACAGAGAAACACAAATACTGCATGGTACCACTTATATGTGGAATATTTTTAAAAAGTAAAACTCATAGAAACAGAAAGAAGAAAAATGGTTGCCGGGGGCTGGGGTGTGGGGGAAATTGTATCAGGTCCCAGGAAGCAAGCACTCCACTCTCTACCTTCCATGCTTCCCTTTTTCCCCCTTCTTGTGGGAAACCCTTCCTGGCTACTCCCTGCTCAGCTCTCATATTTCAGTCCTTATGTCACTTCTCCCAAGCCCCTGCTTCTCTAATTTATCCACTCCTCTGGCACTGCCATCCTTACTAGTTCATGTTTCTTTGAGAACCCTGATTGATTCTTCTGTAATTGTTTGTCTGGGTCTTTCCTAGACTGTAGCTGTAAGCTCCATGACAGCAGGAATTCTATGTTTTATCTTTGTATCCTGGCAACTGGAATGTACCTCTGTAATACAGTTCATAAATATTTGTTAGATGAAAAACAAAATCCAGGATACAATCCAAAATTAATGAGTGTATGAAAACCTGGGAAATTTCAACATGTAAGAAAAAAGACAACAGATGCCCACCCTGATATGACATAGATATTAGAATTATCAGATAAAGACTTTACAGCAGCTATAATAACCATGCTTCAAAAAGTATTGGTAAACATTCTTAAAATGAATGAAAAGATAGAAAGTATCAGTCAAGAAACACGATATAAAGGGAACAAAATGGAAATTTTAGAACTGAAAAGTAAAATAACCAAAATTTAAAGTCCACTGGATAGGCTTAATAACAGAATGGAAATGACAGGAGAGTCAGTAAACTTAACAATAGTTTGGGAAAAGATAGAAACTTACATATTCAGGAAGTGCAGTGAACCACAATAAAAATAAACAACAACAACAAAAACCCAAGCCTAGATACATAAAAAAAACTTCTGAAAACTAAAGACCAAGAAAAATTCTAAAATCAGCCAAGAAAAATGATGCATTTCACGTAGGGGAACAAGTGTTTGAAAGACTGTGGATTTCTCACCAGAAAGCATGGAGGCCAGAAAGAAGGAGAACGACATTTTTAAACTGTTAAAAGGAAAGAATTCTGGTCCAAGAAGTCTGTATCCAGCAAAAATACCCTTCAGGAATGAAGATGAAATAAACACATTCTCAGATGAAGACAAACTAAGAGAATTCATAATCAGAGCATCTGTTCTAAAAGAAATGTTAAAGGAAGTTTTTCAAACAGAAGAGAAATGATACCAGAGGGAAACTCAGAGCATCAGGAATGCAGGAAGAACAACATAAATGGTAAAAATCTGCATAAATATGAGTCTATTCTTTGCCTCTTCAGCTCTTTAAATATATATATACATAATGGCTGAATTTATAACACTGTCTGATGGGGCTTTCAATGTATTCAAGTATTCAAGTCTATTCAAATTGTACTGGAGGTTCTAGCCAGGGTAATTAGGCAAGAAAAAGAAATATGGGGCTGGCCCGGTGGCGCAGCAGTTAAGTGCGCATGTTCCACTTCGGGGGCCCAGGGTTCACTGGTTTGGATCCCAGGTATGGACATAGCACCACTTGGCAAGCCATGCTGTGGTAGGTGTCCCACATATAAAGTAGAGGAAGATGGGCACGGATGTTAGTTCAGGGCCTGTCTTCCTCAGCAAAAAGAGGACAATTGTCAGCAGATGTTAGCTCAGAGCTAATCTTCCTCAAAAAAAAAAAAAAAGAAAAGAAAAGAAAAGAAAAGGCATCCAGATTGGAAAGGAAGAAGTAACACACTCTCTTTCTCTTCACGAGATGGCATGGCCTTGTATATAGAAAATCCTAAGGAATCCACCAAAAGACTATTAGAACTAATAAACGAGTTCAGGAAGGTTGCAGTATACAAAAATCAATTGTCTATACACTAGCAATGAACAATCAGAAATGAAATTAACAAAATAATTCCACTTACAATAACATCAAAAGAGTAAAATACTTAGGAATATATTTAACAAAAGTACAAAACTTATGTTCTGAAAACTGTAAAACATCACAGAAAGAAACCAAAAGAAATCTAAATAATGAAAAGGCACCCCATGTTTATGGATTGGAAGACAGTATTGTTAATATGGCAATACTCCTCAAATTGATCTACAGATTCAACGCAATTTCTGTCAAAGTCCCAACCAGTTTCTTTGTAGAAATTGCCAAGCTGATCCTAAAATTCATAGGGAAAATCAAGGGACCCAGAATAGCTAGGAAAATATTTGAAAAAGATTAAACAAAGCTGGAGGACTCACTTCCCAATTTCAAAACTTTGTACAAAGTTTTGTACAAATGGATAACCAAGATGACTGTGGATAAGATACTGGAAAAAGGACAGAGATATGGGTCAAGAGAATAGAACTGACAGTCCAGGAATAAACCCTCACACTTACGTTCAATTGATTTCAACAAGGGTGCCAAAAGAATTCAATGGGGGGAAATATAATCTCTTCAACAAATGATGCTGGGATAACTGGATATTCACATGTGAAACAACAAAGTTGCCCCTTACCTCACTCTATATTAAAAAATTAACTCAAAGTGATTAACAACCTAAATGTAACAGCTAAAACTATAAAACTCTTAGAAGAAAACTTAGGAGTAAACCTTCATCATCATGGCAATGGTTTCTTAAATATGACACCAAAAGCACAAGCAACCAAAGAAAAAAATAATAAATTGGACTTTATCAAAATTAAAACTTTTGAGCTTCAAAGGACACCATTAAGAAAGTGAAAATACAATCCACAGAATGAGAGAAAATATTTGCAGATCATCTATTCTGGGAAAAGTCTAGTATCCAGAATACGATTTTTTAAAAAAACCTCTCATGACTCAACAACAAAAAGACAACTCATTTAAAAAATGGGCAAAGGGCCTGAATAGAAGTTCCTCCAAAGAATGTATACAAATGGCCAATAAACACATGAAAAGATGCTCAACATCATTAGTTATTAGGAAAATGCAAATGGAAACCACAATGAGATATTTCACACCACTAGGGTGACGAAATAGAAAATCTGAACAGACCAATTAGTAGTAAGGAGATTGAATCAGTAATCAAAAACCTCCTAACAAACAGAAGTCCAGGACCAGATGGCTTCACTCGTGAATTCTACCAAACATTTAAAGAAGAATTAATACCAATCCTCCTCCAACTCTTCCAAAAAACAGAAGAGGAGGGATTATGTGCAGCCTTATTTTATGAGACCAGCATTACCCTGATACCAAAACCAGACAAGGCTGCCACAGGAAAAGAAAAGTACAGGCCAATATCCCTGATGAATATAGATGCAAAAATCCTCAGCAAAATATCAGCAAACCAAATTTAACAGCTCATTAAAAAGATCATACACCATGATCAAATGGGATTTATTCCAGAGATGCAAGGATGGTTCAACAGCCACAAATCAGTGTGACACACCACATTAACCAAATGAAGGATAAAAATCATGTAATCATCTCAATAGATGCTGAAAAAACACTTGACAAAATTTAACATTCATTTATGGTAAAAACTCTCAACAAAGTGGGTATAGAAGGAACGTGTCTCAACATAGTAAAGGCCATATATGATAAGCCCACAGCTAACATCATACTCAACAGTGAAAAGCTGAAAGCTTTTCCTCTAAGATCAAGAACAAGAAAAGGATGCCCACTCTTGCCACTTTTATTCAACATAGTACCAGAAGTCCTAGCCACAGCAATTAGACAAGAAAAATAAATAAAAGTCATTTAATCAGAAAAGAAGTAAAATTTTCTCTCTTTGTAGATGATATGATGTTATATATAGAAAATTCTAAAGACTCCACCAAAAATATGTTAAGAACAAATTAAAAAATTCAGTAAAGTTGCAGGATACAAAATCAGTATACAAAAATCAGTTGTGTTTTTATACACTAACAACGAACCATCAGAAAGAGAAATTAAGAAAACAATTCCATTTACGATTGCATCAAAAAGAATAAAATACCTAGAAATAAATTTAACCAACGAGGTGAAAGACTTCTACACCGAAAACTAAGACATTGATAAAAGAAATTGAAGAAGATACAAATAAACGAAAAGACATTCCATGTTCATGATTGGAAGAATTAATACTGTTAAAATGTCCATACTACCCAAAGCAATCTACAGATTCAATGCAGTCCCTATCAAGATTCCAATGGAATTTTTATCAAAATAGAAAAAACAATCCTAAAATTTGTATGGAAACACAAAAGACCATGAATGGCCAAAGCAATTTTGAGAAAGAGGAACAAAGCTAGAGGCATCACACTTTCTGATTTCAAACTATATTACAAAGCTATAGTAAGCAAAATAGTATGGTACTGGCATAAAAACAGACAAATAGATCAGTGGAACAGAATAGAGAACTCAGAAATAAACCCACACATATGTGATCAAATAACTTACAACAGAGGAGCCAAGAATATACAATGGGGAAAGAACAGTCCTTTTAATAAATTTTATTGGGAAAACTGGACAGCCACACGCAAAAGTGTCCTAGATATTTTGAATTATGTTGAGAGTCTGGATCCTATTTAACTCCTAAGGAGAATGTTGATTGTGCTGTTTTGCCAGGCAATCAGGTCACCTGTCTTCTGTGGGCTGTGATTCCAGCTCAATGTATAACGTGTTTGACTACCAGTCAGATCTGTCCTGGGTCTGTCTGCACCACCCAGTGGTCAGCCTGAGGCCTGTGGTGTGCATCTAGGGTCAGACCCCACTTGGGCAGCTTGGCAGGGAACCCAGGAATTCATCTGTAACTTTACTGGATCCCTGGGGCCTGCTTTCCAAGACCTCTGGCCACAAACCCAGGGCTTTCGTTTCCGCATCCTGCTGCACAGCTCCTGCAGCTGCATCCCGGCCTCAGCTTCAGGAGGGCAGAGAGAAAGCAGCGGGTAGTTGCCAAACACTCTTGTGGCCTCAGCTCCCCTGGTTAGAGGGTAGCTCCCCTCTCAGGGTTTCAGCTGCCTGCCCAGCTGACGCTGCCATCACCATGCCATCTCCACAATATTGCCCAGGAGCTGGGGTGGGGACGATGGGAACAAATCAGGGGATTCCCCCGCCCCCTGCGCCCCACCTGTAAGGGCTTCATTTCTGCTCCTTGGACCAGAAGGATCCTCTGGAGCCCTTTGTCCACTCTGGTTGCACTTCCAGGTTTCAAGCTGCCTTCATGTCCAGGCTGGGCAATTGTGGAAGAAAAAAAAATGGTCAATTTGCCACTGTTCCATGGAACTCTGAATCTGGTCTCCTTGCCTCACTCACCTGCTGCTACTTACTTTTCACAGTTCTCTGAGAGTCTGTCCAGGGTTTACAGTTGTGATCAAGCAGAGAGACCAGTGGAGGGTGCTCACTCCACGTTCCCAGGACCATCCTGTTGAAACAGCAGCCCTCCTGCCGCGCTGCTTCCTTCTCTGGGGCCCTCACTGCCGCCCACCACGCAATCCTTGCATGTTGTCTGTCTCCCTTACGGGGTATGGAGACCCCATGGCAGGGCCTTTCCCGAGCTGCCTGGGCACACCGACATCCCCGATGACTCCTTGTTGTATGCATAAAAGTCAGGCTGGAGCTAAAGTTCAGAAACTGGGTGTCACCTCCCCAGTCCTGACCCTTGTTTGAGGTCCCCAGCATTCTTGACATCCCTCAGACAGGCAGCAAGGCATCCCCTGGCTCTCTTTGCTGTGTTCCTCCTCCAGTTGGCAGCGAGGCTCCCCAGTCCAGTGGCTCCTTGCCACCCCATCTGCACCCAGCCCAGGCCAAGCAGCCTCGTTGTTCTCACCTAACCCAAAGCCACCGCCTCCAGCCTAACCAGGCTTCCACTCCTGCCTCCACACGTCATTTTCCCCACAGCCGCAAGTGACTTTAAAAATATAACTGTGCTTTAAACGCTCCAGTGATTCCTGCCACATCAGGACGCAGGCCCAGCCCCTCCGTGCCTCTCTGCCACATGCCTGTTTGCTGTTCTGTTTGCTGGTTCCTCTGCCTGGAATGCTCTCCCCCTAGGACTCATCATAGTTGAGTCCTTTGCATTCTGATGTTTCTACTCAAATGTCACCTCTGAGGGGCTGTTTGTAGCCCCCTGCCCCCTACCGACAGTTGCAGCCCTCTCCCCTCCCATGTCTCCCTATCCCCTTATTTGACTCTTTCCTAGTTACCAGGACGAGCTAGAATAGCCTGTTGAGTTGCTTGACTATCCTCCCCTACTGGAATGTGACTTTCCCGCCTGGCTCCCTCCTGGACCCCCAGGGCCTGGCCAGTGGTCAAGAGGACAAAAAGTAGACCATAAATCAGGAGATGTGGCTTGGACGAGGACAGAGCTGGAGGAGCAAGACTGCAGGGTGGCCTCCAGTGCCAGCCTCCATCTCAGGCGCCTCTCCCCTGGGTGGGCAGAGGGCTGGAGGGAGGCATGGTTGGGGGTTCTCACACACTCAAGCCCAAGTATAGAGGTGGCTGACCCCTCGGCTGGCTTTCCACCCACACTTTTCCATTTTCAGAAGCCTGGCCGGGTGAGGGTGTGGTCACGTGGGCAGTGGTGTGGGAGGAGGTGGGGGGCCCTGGACTGGCACCTTCCTGAGGGTGAAGCTGTGACTTGACATCTCGACCTCACAGCTCTGCTTGTTTCCTCACAAGTCCTGCCCCAGTGGCCCTTGTCCCCTGTGGGGGCCTGGAATTGGCCACCCCAAGATATGTCTCTTTGGCATGTGGATTATTTCGGGCTGGTTACTTTTAATAAACTGCAGACGGGAAGGAGGCTCTGAGGAGTGGAACTTGCTTGCCCTTTGTTAGGAGATATTTACATTGTAAAGGAAATCTCCATCTGTAAAGTTGTCTCCCTCTCTGTACAGGGAAGAAGGGGGGATGTCCTTATCTCTAGAAACTCTTAATCAATGACAAAGGCAAGGACTTAAATCTGCATTTGTTTACTGTACTTGTGTGGTAATCTCCCATGATCGACTCACCCTCCACCCCCCACAGCCTCCTTTGTTGTTAACTGAAGATGGTATTTAAGGTGGTGGCTTCAGCCATTTTGGTGAGTTGCTCAGCTTGCCTGAGCCTCTCCCATGTATACATGTTATAAAGCTTTGTTTAATTTTCTCCTGTTATTCTGTCTCATGTAAATTTAATTCGTCTCTGGCCAGAAGAACCCAGAGAGGGTAGAGGAAATGTCTTCCTCCCCTACACCCCCAAAACCTGACTGCAGAAGTCCTGGGACTGGACCCAACTCCACATTGTCCCCAGCTCCAACCTCAGTCTACCTCTGGGTGCTCCCGCCATCTGGGCATGAACCTAACAACTAGTACCTCTGATTCCGGGAACCCCTCAGGCACATGAATCCTAGATTTCTTTTTTTTTTTTTAAAGGTGGTTTCAGCTGGGAGGGGTGAGCCTGGCTTGGGGTGAAGGCACATAGGGTGGGAGAATGTGGCAGATGTGGACAAAAACTTGACAAAGGGACACGAGAAGAGAGAAAGGGACTCCTGCTCCCCACTGGCCCAGGCAACCAGACCTCCAGCTCCACTGCTTGTCCTGGAAACCCAGCTCTGTCTGGCTGGGCCTTGGCCCCTGCCCACACTGCTGCCCAGTGCCCTCTCCTGCAAGGCCAGACCTCTCTCCCCAGGGCTACAGCCCCTACCTTCTCCCCTGGCTCTGCCCACAGTGACCTTTTCCCCTCCTCTGTCCCTTTTGGGGACTAGTGGAGATGATATCGCAGCCCCTCCCAGCCTGGCCATCAGCTCCAGGCTCCTGCAGGGCTCATCCTGAGGGTAGGGCTGGCCAGGGCAGAGGGACATGGGGAGGGGGGTTAGGACTCCTGAGGGACCCCTGCCAATATGTAGCCCCCCAACTCCAAGGTGGGCAGAGCAGAGCCACTGGGAGAAGCTCCTGGCAGTTCACACATAAGCACACACGTGCACACACATGCAAGAGACATACCCTTGTACATGTGCACATAAGCACATGCATGCACATATGCAACACAGACACGGGCAGCTCACATATGCACACTACATGCACACACATGTGACAGGCACACGCACATGTGTGCACACATGTTCGTGTGTGCATATGCACACATGTGCATGGGCAAACACACACACATCCCTTGGCTCCCCTTGACACGAGGCCAGTTTCCTTACTGGAATGCAAGCTTCTGCCCAGTTGTGTTAAGAGTGACTAGGAGAAATCAGTTTGGACTTTTTTGTGCCTCTGCCTGAGTGTGTGTCAGGCCCCCTGGGAGCAGGGAGGGGTTCATGGGGCTGAGAGCCCTGACCTCAGGGAGAGTCTTTCCCTGGAGAGACCCTCTGTTCCTGCTAGCCCCCACCTCTCAGGCTTGTCAGAGGCCCTGACTTCTGCCCTTCACCCTCAGCCCTGCTCAGCAGCCCAACCCAGCCCTACCTAGGCTGAGCTCTAGCGTGTGGGGACTGGTGGCTGGCAGGGCTATTTTAAGTCCAGTTCAGCGCCCTCCCCACCAAAGCTTTGCTACTGGCCACCTGCCGCCGCCTGTCGGGCCTGGAATGCTGAGTGGCAGTTGGCCAGGGTGGGGGCTGGGGACAGACTACTATAAAGCTGGGGTGCCTGGGAGGCAGCTGTCCCTGTTCAGAGACCGTCACGGTCCCCACCGCCACAGCCATGGCCACCCACCGCCTCGTGATGGTTCGGCACGGCGAGAGCACCTGGAACCAGGAGAACCGCTTCTGTGGCTGGTTTGATGCAGAGCTGAGCGAGAAGGGGGCCGAGGAGGCCAAGAGGGGAGCCCATGCCATCAAGGACGCCAAGATGGAGTTCGACATCTGCTACACGTCGGTGCTGAAGCGGGCCATCCGCACCCTCTGGACCATCCTGGATGGCACGGACCAGATGTGGCTGCCTGTGGTGCGCACCTGGCGTCTCAATGAGCGGCACTATGGGGGCCTCACAGGCCTCAACAAGGCGGAGACGGCCGCCAAGCACGGGGAGGAGCAGGTGAAGATCTGGAGGCGCTCCTTTGACATCCCTCCACCCCCCATGGATGAGAAGCACCCCTACTACAGCTCCATCAGCAAGGTGGGCGGCTCAGGGCACAGGAGGGAAGGCCTGGGGGTGGGAGCCCAAGTTGGGGGGCTGCTGTCTGGGGAGGGAACAGCAATGTGAATGCCCCCAGGAGCGTCGGTATGCAGGCCTGAAGCCTGGGGAACTGCCCACTTGCGAGAGCCTCAAGGACACCATCGCCCGGGCCCTGCCCTTCTGGAATGAGGAGATCGCCCCCCAAATCAAGGCTGGCAAGAGAGTGCTCATCGCGGCCCACGGGAACAGCCTTCGGGGCATCGTCAAGCATCTGGAAGGTGAGAGCCACCCTCCCATGGGGTGTGGGTGGAGGCGGGGGGAGGAGGTGACACTCTGACCCCTGAACCAGTCAGCCCCCAGCTTCTCATTTCAGCAAAGTTCCTGCTGCCTGGTTGAGGCAGCTTTGCAGATGTCAGTGCCCAGGGGTGCAGCTTTCAAAGAGAATTGAACTGGGAGGGCTGAGAAACCATTTAAAAAACTGCTTTGCACGTTTTTGTTTCATTTCCACATATGTACTAGGATACTGTGTAAAATGAGTCTCCTTCTGAAGACTGTGAGTAAAAACATTGCCACAGGGGCTGAGGGGCCCAGGGCTGGCCCAGTTTCCAACACAAACCCTGGGGGAGGTGGGAAGGCTCAGGAGTGGTATGTTACCCAAGGACCCAGCTGGGAAAAGGCAGGGCTGTCTGGCTCCAAATCCATTTGATGAGTGACCCTGGACAAGTCACTTGACTGGCTGGGCCTCAACCACCCCCTCTGGGGTTGGTTGTGGGGGCCTCATGGGGCTCCTCCCAGTACTGCCTGCTGCTGGATATGGGGCAGGACAGGGGGCAGGGCCCCACCGCCTCTAGTTCCCAGGACCCCAGCTCACACCCACTCACTCCAGGCTGGTAGTGGGGTTCCCACTAAAGAGCAGAGGGCAGACTTTCCTCACATGATGGGCCGCTCTGCTGGCTTCCTTCGACTACCACCTGAGACAGTTCCAGGGGCCCACAGGATTTTCAGACATCAGCACAGTCTAAGTTTGCATCTGAATGGCCTTCACACCTGTTGAGACGGTGGGAAGGGGAACACAGGTAGGGTGATGGGCCCTAACCTTTCTGCTCCTGGGAGTTGATGGGGAGCTGGCCAGAGCACAGACAAGCAGGCCTGAGCCCTGGCCAGCCTGTCTGCCCTCCCCAGGATGCTGTGGCCACAGAAACGCCTCGCACCAGGTGCTGAGCCCAGGAGATGGAACGACCATCTTCTGCCCCTCCCTTCTGGGGGCTTCCTGCAGCCCACATGCCTCTCAGCCCTGTCTGGGAGAAAAGGATGCACCAAGGTGAATGTGACTAGGGTCTCCCACTGCCCAGAGAACACTCTCTTAAGCCTTCCTTACGCCGAGGGAGTGGGGTTGACGGGAATACTAAAGGTCAGCTGCTATTCCAGGCCAGGGGCTGCAGAGGCCGGCAGGGTCGGGTTTCCCCAGGAAACCTTACCCTTTCCACCTGGCAGCCTCCTGTCCACCTTGGCCAGGGGAGGCCCTTCTCCCTGTTCCTCCTCCCTGTTCCTCCTCCACCTCCTTTCTCAGGAGCACTCCTGCTCCTCTGCTCAGGATGTCTAGAATTTAGAACTCTCTAGAAACCAAACGTCTACCGTCTTTCTTGAACCCAAACATCCACTGGTCTGGCCAGAGTTCCCATCAGGCTGAGGAGACTGATGGTGCCACCCCAGGTCACGGCGGCTCAATCTTCGGTTTACCACGGCTATTTCTGTATGTCGCTCTGTCTCACTCAGTTCTGCCTTGACCTTCTCTAGGCACATTTCTGTGGCCTTGCTGTCGGGGCGGGACGGTTTCTGCCAACCAACCAGGTCTGTGGCTCATAAAGGTCACGGAGGCGGCTGAATGCAAGAGCAGGCAGCTGCCTAGTGGACAGGCTGGGAGTGGTTAAGGACTGTTCCTCCGTTCCAGGGATGTCCGACCAGGCCATCATGGACCTGAACCTGCCCACGGGGATCCCCATCGTGTATGAGCTGGATGCAGCACTGAAGCCCACCAAGCCCATGCGGTTCCTGGGTGACGAGGAGACTGTACGGAAGGCCATGGAGGCCGTGGCTGCCCAGGGCAAGGCCAAGTGAAGGGTGGGCTCTGGCAATAAAGGCTGCTCCTCCCACTGCCTTGAGTCCAGCGTGGCCCCAGCATGCCTGGCACGTGGGCTGGCAGATGCCCACCCCCTAGCGCTCACTCAGGGCTGGCTCCACAGGCCTGGAACCTGGGCTTCCACAAATGCTGCCCCAGGGGGCCTGGCCCCTGCTGCCTGCCCAGCGCACCCTATTAGGTGTGGGGACCCTAGGAACCAGGGGAAGGAACCTCGTCCCCATCCGTGGCTATCAGGTAGCTCCTAACAAGCCCCTATGGTGACACTCAAAGCTGAGGAGCCACTTGGTAACCTTGCTCTAGAATCAGGGTGCCTAGGGTTACCTAGGGGGTGTTCAAGTGACCAAGCCCTCCCCGTGGTGAATGAGGACTGCAGCTAGGACACCGCTTCGTGGCCAGCTTCCTTCAAATGGGTTGTCCCCTGCTGTCCCTGCAGCCCTAGGGCAGGCAGAGAAGGTGGTACCCTGAGCCCTGCCTCCTGAGTGTCCCCTTGTCTGGGCACAGATCAGCCAACAGCTGGCCTCAAAGTTGGCAACCTGACTCATGGGGCCTCCATAGCTGAGGCCTGTCATCTTCATGAGAGAGAAATCAGGACACAGTGAGGCCTGCCTGCAGCTCTGCCTAAGGGGCAAACAGGACAGGCCACCTGTCACCAGGTGGGAAGGAGGCACAGGGCTTGGCCACCACCTGGGTCCAGTGACCTCCACAGCACAGCCTTCACCCCAAGCCGCTTCCACCTAGCGCTTCCCAAGGCACAGGAGGAACTGTAATGTTCCAGGCACCTCACTCACTCCACACCCACGGGCACACACGCTCTGTCCCGCATGGGCGGAGGCTCTACATAGCAGGGAGCAGGGTGGCCTTTGGCCCCTCCCAGAGAAGTGAAACGCAGGAGGCTGACTTCAGTCACAACTTAACATTTATGCCTCTTCCAGGTGGCTAAGGGTCGGCCAGTGGTGCACACACATGCACACCGCAGACACCCACGCAAGGGTTTGTTTCCACAGAGGGGCATTCAGGCTACGACAGGGTCATCAGAGCTGGGGCCTATGTGGGGCAATTCTTACTTCAAAGGCAGAAATGGGCAGGCTGGCACAGAGGTAGAGGGAAGACAGCAGGCGCAGGCCACTCTGGTTACTTTTCCTGAACTGGAATCAGTTGAGAGGCGCACATAGGCCAGCAGACAGGAGTGAGCCACACGGAAGGTCACATTGTGTCCGTTGATGTTTTCACATCTTCCTTAACACACTCAGATCGGGGATTGGTCATTTCTGTCCCCACTGCCCACAGCCCAGGCAGAGGGGCAGGGAAGGGGGAGTAAAGAGAGGATCCAAAAAGATGAACTACGCTCCTCACACTGTCAGGACCCACTCTGACTTTGGTCATAAACTCTAAGTTCACTGTTCCCAAGGGTTACCAAACGCTGTAGCCACCACCCCTTAGAGCCAAGAGGAAAAGGAGAAACAGGAAGTACAGAGGAGGCCTTTAGATGCCCCTGCTCAGACCCTACAGCTTGGCAGTGCTATTCTCCTTAGGCAGAGGTCACCAAGGGGCTGGCCGTGGGCAGGGCTCTGCTCAGTGTCCTCTGTTGAGGTCAAGGCCAGGCTGGTTGGGAGGGCCTGGGAGGCTGCTGGAAGCATGTTTTAGAATTACCAGGTTATTGCTGCATTTGGGGTGACAAGCTGAGCCACTCAAGACAGAGGGAGCCCGAGGGCTTGTCCTCATGGGAGGCGGCGGGGTCTCATTCCTGGAAGGGTGCCGCACCCAACTCTCACGCCACCTCCTCCAGCAAGAAGGAAACCACGTCAGGGTGGGGAAGGGAAGGATGGGCCTCAGCCTTGGCCAGCAGTGGAGGGTCCTCACTCAATGAGCTCTACATAGTTGGCGGGAAACATGCCAAAGTGGCCATCGGGCCCATAGCCACGCCACCAGCCTTCGTCGATCACCTCGATGCCCGTGATGAGGTTCTCAGGGTCAAAGGAGATCTCAGTCTCGTCGGCTGCAAAGAGGGTGAGCCCAGATGCTACACTTGGGGCCCTGGGGCCCTGGGTGCCAACCCCAGCCTGTCCCAATGCTGTCCCCAAAATACACCTTCCTATAGGGTCTTGCTCTGGGCCTACTGTTCCAGCAAAAGGCTGGAGTACAGTACTTCCACACATCAGCCTGCTCCCCAAGGCCTCCACCCAGGGTCACCTGGGACACCAGAGTCTAGGCCTGGCTCATCTCTCTAGTCATACCTTCAGGCTCTAGAACACAGCTGGCAACTGGAAGTGTCCACCCCACTCTCCCCTCTCACCCTCCTGTCTTCTACCACCACCTGGGGCTGTCCCCCCGAGGGAGCCCCAGAACCCTATTTTCCTGATCCCGGGCCCTGTGGTCTGAGGTGGCTGGGCCACAGCACGTTACCTGCCTGGTAGTCGTAAAGGGCCCGGGCACAGAGCCCTTTCCCACTCAGACCCGGGTAGGGGTCTACATGCTCAGAGCCAGGATCTTGCTGCACCTGCCCATGGACAGGAAAGAAGAAGAGAAGTTAGGGCTCCTGGTTAGCACAGACTTGGCCCTGCCCAAGGTCAGAACTCAGAGGCCTGGGGAAAGAGGCAGGGCATGTGGACGGTGGGGCTGCTCCAAAACTGCTAAGATCATCCATGCGCAGTGAGCCATGGAATAGCCAGGTATCCCACCATCAGTACGGCACGTGGCCCATGCACAGCCTTGCCCTGCTGCAGGGAACCCACCATTGGGGGCTCCTCATAGAGGGTCTCCTGCTCTGGGGGCTCCTCATACACGGCCTCCTCTTCTGCCTGCACTGGACCAGGAGGGGCGCTGGGTGCCGGTTCCTCACGGAGATCTGCATGGGAGGACACAGCCTGCTTGGACCCCAGGGAGGGGAGAGGACATCCCCCGGCTCCCTCCCACAGCCACCTTGGGATGGCCATGGCTTGCCTGCCCTGGGCCTTGACGTGGCCTGAGTCGGCTCCCTGACCAGGGTGGGCTCTGGCTGGGTGAGCTGCTTCTGCAGGAAGGGGCTCCTCAGCTTGCCTGCAAACCAACGGTAAACACACAGGACATCATGCAGCTGGAAAGGGGGAAGAATGTGCAGTCTCCACCTTTTCTGTGTCCTGCACTGCCCAGAGGGTGGACCCGTCCTGAGATAGTGGCCATCACACAAGGGCACATAGGGACACATGGCAGCTACAGAACCACAGCCTGGTATGTACACATCACACTCACACACCAGTATGCTCTAAGCAGCCCCTCAGGGGCCACGTGCAGTATGGGAGAGCTGGCCAGCAGCAAGTGCAGTCCTGTGTCCTCTGGGGGCCAGAAAGGTGACTGATGCAGGCCGCTGGGATCTAGCTAACAGCCCAACATGTGAACTGTTCCAGGGTTTACAGGGCTGGGGCTGGACAGGCCTCCACTCTGGAGCCACACATGGCCCCTCCTCTCCCACCAGGTCTCTGTAGGACAAGGCCAAGGGTAGAAAGGGACACCTGGGTCCCAGGCTCCCCCTCCCAGAAGCTGCCCTCATGAGCACAGGCTCTCCTTATGCATTTGCCTGTCAACTTCTGACACATCTGTCACTACCTCAGAGGGTCCTACACTGGGACCCCAGGCTCCCCACCTGTCTGCCCTGCCTCATGGCTAGGCCCAGAGGGAAGTCTCACCTGGCTGGGGGCTGGGGATAGATGTGGTAGACATGGCCCTCTCCTTCTGCTTGAAAATCTCCCGTGGGTGTGCTGGCTGTTGACAGACAGGCTCCTGGGGGAGCACACGTGGACCAGCAGTGCGTGAGGACCCAGGAGCCTATCAGCCTGCCTGGCTCCCGGCAGCTGTGGGGGGCAGCCAGGATGCAAAACCCTGGAGCTGAGGGGTTCACAGGCCTCTTCTAGGACCAGGCTGAGGTCCTCGCCAGGCTGAGCTTCTGCCCTTCGCTCTCCCCTCCACTGCCATGTCTGATGTACCAACATGTGTCCCAGGTTCCAATCTGCCCCAGCTGGCTGCAGGACCCTTGCAGTAACCCCCTCCCTTAGGCCTGCTGCGCTGGGCCCGTGTGTCAGAAGAAACCCCGATGGCTGCCGTGGCGCACAGCAGGCAGCCTCCAGGCCTGTCCATGACGAGCCCCAGCAGATGGGGGACTCCCACGAGTTACTGTGACTGGCCCCTTTGGGTGGGCACGTCCAAGTCTCACCTGCTCTTCTCTGTTCCTCGAAACCACTTCCTGCTGCTCATACTTCCTGCTGGGAGGGCAGAGGGAAGAGCTGCAGCCCAGCCCCAGCCCACTCCTCGCCTGCCTCCAGGGGATGCTCCCAGGGAGAAGCAGAGAAGGTCCCAAGGCAGGCCCCAGGTGGCAGCCACCCACCTCTCCTCTGGGGCCTTACCTCTGGGGGCCGGCTTCGCCATCCTGCTCCAGATAGAGCTGCTCGCGGCGTGCGGCCTCACGCAGCTCCCGCTCCCGCCGCTCCTGCTCCAGCTGCTGCCGCTCCTGCTCCAGCCGCCGCTTCTCCTCCTGCCTGCGGTTTTCCTCTTCCTTCTGCAGGGAGAGCCGCACCCGCCTGCCCCGCTCAGCCCCTGCACTGCCCTTGCCCCATTCTGCCCAGGCAGCCTGCACAGTGACATGGTCAAGTGTGGGCTCGAGTGACACTCACTCGTCTTGTTACTTAACCCCTCTAAGTCTCAGTTTGACCATCTGTAAACAGTTACTAACAAGAACATTTGCTCTACAAGCTTATTGTAAAAAAAACTGAGACACAGTGAGTAAAATACTCACTACCTGCCTGGCACATAGGAGATGCTCTACAAGTGTCAGCTACTGTCATGGTGCCCAGGCAGCACTCACCTCTGCTTTGGCCCAGAAGCTGTCTTTGCCAACTCTTTTGATCTCAGATACAGCGTTGGTCTTCTGGTACACAGAGCCCTGTGAAGGACAGAAGATTCACTACAAGGCCATTGGCGGGACCACAGACTACAGCAAGAACCATTAGGCTGGCAGCTGGCGGAGGCAGTAGTGGTGGCCCAGTGAGCCCCAAGGAGACTGATACCAAGATGGCCTGGAAGGTTCTGGAAACCGCCAAGCAGAAGCTCAACCCAGACAACACTGGAGGCTCTGCGGCTGCTCCAGGCCCTTGGGGATGGAAACCAGGGGCCATTCCCAGGAGGCCGGTCTATCAGCCTCAGACAGCTGACTGCCACGGCAGTGCCCACGGAATCTCCACAGACCCCAGCTATGCATCAGGGGACCTGGCTCCCCACCCAGCACCAGGGCCCCAGGCCCATAGGTGTCTGGCCACAACTTGAAGGGGCCTGCCTTGTCTGCCACTTGAAGTTCCTCCATAGCAGCCACCATCCAGGGCTATGGAGGACACACTGGTGGCACGGCCTTGAGGGTGGCTAAACTGTCCCTGCAGAGAGCCTCTGACCACACGAAGCTGGCATAAGAGGCTCCAGAAGAGCCAGTCAAACCACCAGGCAGAGTCAAGGGCCGCTCCTCATGCCCACTACCACTTGCCTCACCAGGAGGCAGCTCCTGCTCCCGGCAGGCATGCAGTCACCATCTGCACCTCGATCCGGCTCGGGGACTGGAAGCTAGGCAGGTAGGAGCCCAGACCCGCAAGGGATAAGCACCGAGGGCAGGTCCAGCCCGTCTGGACACTGGGAACTGCACTCTCCTCCCCCACCGCCCTTGGCCCAGGCAGCACTCACCACTGGGGCCTGGGGGCCTGTGTCCTGGAAGCGGCTGCTCTCCTTGTGGAAGGTGTAGTTGGCACCTGAGGCCCTGGCCACCTTCTGCATGATGCACTCGGGCTCCACATCCTCCTCGGCCCTTGCGTTGATGGTCACGTGGGCCCCCTGCAGCAGGAGCAGCACTTAATGAGAGGCACTGCAACTCCAGGAGAGGACAGGCCACACACTGCAGTCTGCATAGCACAGACATTGGCTGCATGGGGCTCAGGGTCAGGAGACCCCACTGGGAAACGAGGCACACTCTCCCTAAGGCCTCAGACAAACTACCTTGAGGCAAACCCCTTGTACTTTCCCCAGCTCGTGTGTGAGGCCCTTGTGCTCCACGGCCCCGTGGCTTGTTCTGTGGTTGCACTTCAGTAGGCAGCTCAGGCGTTAAAGGGCCTCTTTCTAATCAATGAAAACTAACCTTAAGAGGCATCTGGAAACAAGCACATTTTCTACAAAAAGTGAGCCACCGACTTCTTCCTGAGAAGGCAGACACACGACCTCGCTGTTGCTAAATATCCAATAAACTCGGGTTCCTCTTTCAGCTCCTTGATGGAGAAACTGAGGCGTATGTAAGGAAGCACTGGCAGAACCAGAAATCAAAAGTCCCGAGTCTCCTTGTCGGTAACCAAAGAAATGCAAAAAGTTACCTGACAAGCGAACAGCAAACACTTTTGAAACTAAACCAGGTTTCGTTATATGATGACTGACATAAATCCAAGCAGAAATGGACTGGAAAGGGATGTATCAAAGGGAGTATGCATGTTGAGGTATTGGGCATAAACAGCTTTCCCTTGTCTCCAAATCCTGACAACACTGCCAAATGTTTACAGTACTCATAAAACAAACAGACCCCAAGGCCTCGCCTTGCCCCAGGACCAGCTCTAGCACGGTCCTCCTTGTAGTCCATTGTTCTTCCCCACTGAGGCCAGCCTGCAGGTGGCTCTGGCCACATCCTGGCCTCCTGTGCACCTGCTGAGCAAGAGTTGAGCAGTCTCTGGTCATGCCCTGAAGTCCAAATGGAGTATGGGGACGTGGGGCACACTTCCTACTCTGGCTGAAATTCCCACTCACACCAAGGAAGCCTGGTGCCTGGCGAACCCTGTGAGGCCGTTTGGGAGCAGCTCTCACCTTCAAGAAGCTGGCCATGGTGCTGACATGGTTGGCGCATGCTCCCTTCCGCACATCATTCACGCCCTCGCCCGTCTGCAACACAACACACCCACCATGACCCTCCAATTCCCGGATATGACCCAGGCCTCCTCGCTAAGCCAGTGCCCTCCTCAGGACTCAGCAGCTTCCCTGGGTCCCAGGAATGAGAAAGCTGCATCCCCAAAGCAAAGGACAAGGTGAGACCCACACCTCTTAAGTCAGAGAGGTTCTTGGAGCAGGACAGCTACCAGCTTCCACTGTGGGTGGTCACCTCTGAATTCCCTAGTCCCAACCCAGGGGGCTCTGTTCCATTAGAGCCCATGTCCTGCCTTCCCAGCTCTTCTCCAGGCCCTCTGCTCCCTCAGAACGACTATCCTAAGAGGGACAAAGACAAGTGTGCTGGTTTGTATCCCACTTTGCAGGAGTAATTCTGGGCTTGGAGGGTGAATTCTATGCTAGCCAAGGCCCCAGGTATTCTTTGGGCCACAATGAATTAATCCACTATTCTGTTGATTCACCAAGCTATCCTATAATCAAGTCCTCCTCTGCTCGAATCATGAAAGGGTAAGGGGGAAAGAAGAAAAGGGATCTTTCCTGAGTCATGCCTAGACGAGAACTCGGAGCTCTCAAGTTTCACATACCCAGTTGATGAGGACAAACTTGGGCAGGCCGGAGTTGGGGTCCTTCACCCTGCAGAAGGCGTACATCACCTTCCCACTGTTGAGCTCCTCCACCATCTCCTCCAGGCCCCCCTCTGCAGCAGTCACAAAGAGGGTGAGAGGTGGCCCAGGCATACCTGTCTACCCCGGCACCCAGTGCACCAGGAAAGGAAACCCAAGCTGCCTCTGCACCAGGTTCTCAGCCCCACCTGCGTCAGAAGCCCATTCCTGGGCCCACCCCAACTAAGCTGATTGATGAGAGCTGGTAGGATCCAGGATCTGCACTTGTGGCAAGCACCTCAGCTGATTTTTGTTTTACCCACACTAGTCTAAAAACCACTCCTGTAAACCCACAGATAATTCTAGAAATAAAAATGTCATTTCTACTACATATCAGGCACCAGACTTCCAAATGGAGGGTCTCTGTGACTATTTTACCACTGCCTGGACCCTACAAAGGGCCTCCTGTGACTCACCTCGCCCTCACCCACGTGTCTGCTCAGACTCCAGGGCCACCCAGAGCGTCCCAAGCAAATGGGAATGTCCCACAGCAGTGCACGGGCTCAGATCTTAGACTCTCCGAGTGAGGATGCAGGAGTGATACGGGCACAGGAGCGGGCCACCCTAGGCCATTCGCCCCTGACACTGAGGCTGTGGGCCCCAGCATGTACTAGAGTTTGCAGTTCTTATCAGGTCTCCAAAGCTTCTCAGGTTACAAGGAGGCATGGCTCAGGGATTCTGGCTATTGGGCTCCAAGAACCTGGGCAGTCCTGCGCCCCTGCTCTGGGCACCCAGGGCAGAGCCCCATGAGTACCACTGGGGATGGCAGTAGGAACGTGGCTGCTGAACTCTGCAACTCTCATGAGAACACGATCAGTGGCAGTCTCTAGAAACAGGACCATCAGGGAGAGGTGCTTGAAAGAGGGAAGGGCTTTCTATCAAGAAGTCACCAGAACCACTCGTGTGGCAAGCAGAGAACATGCTGGCGAATAAGAGCTGTGTCACTTGTGTCAGGTGAGATGGCCTTGAGCACAGGGAGGAGTCAGGAGTATCAGCTGGGGGACTGCAGGTTATAGCCCACCGTCTCTGGCCCAGCACTCTGACAGCCTCTGCCCAGCGCCAGCCAAGAGCCTGTCTTTCCTGCAGAGACCTCCTGTCACCCTGTATCCAAGTAGCACTTTTCCAGGTCAACCCTGTCCCGGCTGACCACGTGCACTGATGCTACCTCTCCTTGGTGAGGGTGAGCCCCTGAGTACACTGAGCCCACAAGGAAGAAGACAGACAGAAGGATGAGTATGTACCTTCTCCTGCTCCACCAGTACCCAGTTCTGTGGGACTGCCAGCCCCCAAGCTGCAGCCAGGGCTAGGAATGCAGCATGGGCCAGGCCATGGGCTGCCTGAGAGCTGGAGGGGGCCAGCCTGTTTCTCAGCTCAGCTCTCCTCAACTACAACACGCAGAGAGAGCAGTGCTGCCCTGCACCACCAGGTGCAGAAAGCCAAGGAGTTATTTTCACTTAGAAACATGTGAAACCCAGAGCTGGCCAGAAGTGTGAGTGGTGGGGACCCCATATTGCTCAGCGGAGCCCCCTGTTCCGCCTGGCTGGCTGTAGCCACTGTGCCTTGTCCACATCCTGATTAGGGGACCAGGAATTCCCCAACATTGACACTGACATGAGGTGGGTCCATCTTTAGCTGAGGGAGATGTCAGTGCAATCACGCCACATGCAAGGGACATTTGTGAGCCCTGAGCCCCCTTCTTCCTGCTGTGAAGGCTGAAATGCCAGCCAAGATGGAGTACTGACTGTCACAACTCTCTCCCTGTCACACACCTCACCCTCCCTCCCCGTCTCCTGCCTCCTGATGCCTCCAAGAGCCCATCTGCTTCCTCGTGTGGTCATACTCACCCCCAGTGCCAGCCACACGGATGTCATTGCTGTTGCCTTCATAAGTAAAGAGAGCCCTGAAACAAGACAAACAGGCTCTGTAGCCAGTGCGTTGGGTGCTGTCTGCCCTCACGCTACCCACCAAGGCTTCTTGCCACACCCCAAAGAGCTCAGCTCAGTAACACTGTGGGCTGACACGGGCCCTACTTGACCTACTAGGCGGGGTCTCAGTAGGCCACTGGGCCTCCCAGAGCTGCACCTTCTCAGCTTTGAAGCTGGGATGAGGCCAGCCTGACTCACCACAGGAGCTTGTTGTGAGGGAGAAACCTATGGAGACAGTGAGCCCACATCTACTTCAAGGAACACTAAGCAGAAAAGTTTTATGGCAACTTTCTATACATTTGTGTGTGAAATACTCCCCTGGCTACCAGGTATGTGGATGTGAAAAGACAAAGATACTGCATCCAAAGCACCCCAAGGAGAAGCAGGAAGGAGGAATACACACATCAGGCACCTTGGAAGGCTGCCTGATACCCTTATGCATGTCTGCTCCGCCTTCCAGAAAGCCGCAAGGGTTGGTGGAGCAGTTCTCTCTGGGCTCGGGACTCTTCCGGCAAACACAGACTTTTACAGGTTGCATACGGCATCAGAAACCACAGGGGCCACAACTCCACATGAAGTCAGCCCCTCACAGGGCAAGTGCTACATCTAGCAGAGCATTAACCTTCCACAGGTGACCGTGGGCCACACCTTTCTTCTCCTCTAAGACTATTCATAGGAACTCTAAAAAAGACTCGGATTTATATACTTGTGCCCGAGAAGTGTTGAGGAAATATGGTAAATTTTATTAAATCTGGGCCATGGAAGGTCCCTTGATCAGAACAAAGGTTACTCAAGGAGAACTTTCTGGAAGAGGTGGCTTCCCTGCAGTCCGCACAGAGCACAGCCATCAGCACCACCTCAAGTCAAAGGCAAAACCCGATCTAGTGCGCCATCTCCCCATGCTTCCAAGCACAGGCTGCTGAGGCCTGCCAGACAGGAGCTCCTGGGGCGACAGTCTGACAGGAACCAAATCAGCTAGCACTCGGCTTCCCCAGGGCCTTGCTAACACCACTGGGCAGAGCTGCCTATGCCCGAGAAAATAGGAAGAAAGAAGACCCAGGCCCAGCAGATCTAGCTGGTAGGAGGATAGGCTGCGACGAAAGACCCACTGCTTCCCAGGAGAGGAAAGGGAATACAGAAGGAAAGACACCAAAAGGAACACTCAGAGAAACAGGAAAAGACGACATGGGAAGTGGTGGATGTCCAGACTCTGGAGGCCGGAGTCCTGGCCAGCCCTTCTCCTGCAGGAAAGAGTCCCATTTCTCTCAAAGGCTATAAAACCCTGGCTGCAGAAGATGGAGACACCGGACAAGCAGCAGGGGACAAAGGTGGCTGCTCGGCCCAGCTCTTCCAAGAAGGGATCTAGCAGCTGCTAAGAGCCATGCTGCGTGCCTGCCACCTACCCCTCC
The DNA here is from genome assembly GCF_021613505.1 of Equus quagga. Classification (NCBI taxonomy): domain Eukaryota; kingdom Metazoa; phylum Chordata; class Mammalia; order Perissodactyla; family Equidae; genus Equus; species Equus quagga. Next base: position 40,550,595 of record NC_060274.1, on the reverse strand, counting down.
ACTCTGGGCTCCAGGCTGAGCCACCTTCTTGAATGTTCCCAGTTCAGAGGCTCATTCCCACATTCAGTCGAGTTCTATGCTTCCTTCAAATCGACATGGAAAAAAAAATGGCATGCCAGCCTGTGCACATCACAAGGAGTATGGAGCACCTGACAATTCAATCCTTCCTTCCAAAAACATGTACTGAGAACCTGCTGCTTGCTAGTCATGGGAATAAAGCAAGGAAGAATCCCTAAGAGGCTCCACCCATGGAACTCACTTTCTACCAGGAGACAAAAAGAAATACACAAATCAACAGTAACATACTGTCAGATAGTGCAGTGGGTACACGAGGGGGACAAACCTGCCACGACCTAGGGGAAGAACAACTTGGGGAACCGAGAGAAAGAGCCAAGATGGAAAGCTGACGCTGTGGCTGTTCCCCACTCCACCTGGCTTGAGGCCTGGCCCAATGCCACCCACTCTACATGTGAGACCTTGCACGATCCACCCAGCTGGAAATCACCTCTTCTGGCTCTGATATCCAATACCACCTTTTCTGTATCTCCTCAGTCCATCCTTCATCTGAGTATCTACTGCCCCAAGGACAGACAGAGGGCCCACCTCATCCCTTCCTGTGAAGAGAGAAAGGTCAAGAAAACCAATAAGGAGTCTGGCACGTGTCCAGAGGAAGTCAGACAGGGAGATAGGAAGATGTGACTACAGCCAGGAAGCTAGAAATCAAGGAAGGCCTCTCCAAGAAGGTAACCTTAGAGATGAGAAGTGAAGTCTGGGGAGCCCCAAGGATGACATGGAAGGGCACTCCAGGGAGAAGCAGCAGCAAGGGCTCTGAGGAACCAGCTGGCAAGTTTGAGGAAGAGAAAGGTGGCTAGAGTGGTGTAAACAGGTGTGGCCACAATGTGGTAAACAGGAGGGGCCAGCAGGAAGGGAGGCCAAGAGCCCAGCCATGCAGGGCCTGTCAGCCACGGCGAGGAGTCTAGGCTATATTTAATGTGCAACAGGAAGCCACTGTAGAGTTTAAGCAAGGAAGTGACATGGTCCAGATATTTTTTCAGCTAGTGAGTGGGGACCTGCCACACAGTATCTGGTGAGATACTTAATGGCTGTGACAATGAAGGCAGAGGCCAGGGGATCATGCTGCTGAGTGGTATGACCCGAAGTCATGCAGCCTGGGAGAGAGTGAGGAGACTGGTGAGATGGGTGCGCTCTGACTAGGTGAGAGGAAAGAGGAGCCTCGGCACCCTCATGAGGGACAAAGAGGAGATGGCATCCCAGGTGGTAGCACACAGCTCCGGTAAGAAGCCCAAGAACAGGCTGGAAACACGGGAGGCCTGCAGAGGGAAGCCTGAACTGCCGGCTGCACTGTGGGATATCACCCCCCAAACCAGTGACAGTACCTGAGAAGACTGAGGATGAAGACATACCTGGAGGGAACACCCATTAAGAGGCCCAAAAAGGGCTACACCGGATGATTAAGCACACATAAAGGAGCACACCCCTAAGTGGGCAGGACTGCGGAGGAGCAAAGATGCTTCCAGGCTCTAACGTCAGGTGGCCTCACATGGATGTGAAAATGGGGCTCTCAGTGTGGAGGTACTTTTAACAGGGTTGGAGTAACAGCAGAGGCCTAAGAGTCCCCTGAGAATAGAAGTGGGGCCGGGTAGGTGGCTGACATCTAGAACTCTCCTCAGAGAAGTAACAGTGCCTGCTGGATGGGTGAACTTCTGAGGAATTATAAAGAAGAGAAGGCAGAGAATTCCTATTTGTTACCAGACATCCTTCCCTAATTAGAATAGATGTGTTCCAAACAGAGGACGTCCTGCTTGGCTCCTCTGAAAAATTGTGGACAAGAGCCATGCGGGGCGCCCACATCGACTGCGCCCCAGGCACAAGAGGAGTCTGCAGATTCAGCAGACCTAGGCAGCTCGTGTTCAGAAGCTCTTCCCCAAAAGGCCAGGGCTGAAGGAAAGGGAAGGCTACTGAGTCCTCAGTGTCACAATAGTACACTATATGAAAGCCACTCTGTGCTGGGCACCAGGGAAAGCAGATGAGAAAGCAGGAGCACTTGACAAGTGGAGATGAACTAGTCACATTAGCACAGCCGTGCCAGCGGGCCCTGTTCCAGGCAATGGGAAAAGGCTCCCCAAAGCCGATCACCTTAGTCCCTCATACTCAGCATATTTCTTAGAACCGGAAGTGCCCAAAATTGGTAAGTGAAAGCAATTTAAGCAAATGGGAAAGTTACAGAGAATTGCCTCACACAGCTACCACTGCTTGCCCAACAAAGAGCTGACCCTGTGTGTGGGATGCCCAGGGCTATCTCAGAGACTTCAGATCCAGGCTTCCAGTACTATAAAGCCCCATCCACTGCATGAGAAGACCTAAACACTGACAGCCTATCGCAGGCTATCACGGGGAGGCGGAGGGAAGATGGGACCTTCTTAAACATAGGTAGCCAGCATCCTTGTTTCCTTCATCTCCCCATGGCTCAGGCACAGGAAAGAGTATTCTTTGAAGAACGGAGGTTTCTGAAACCCACATTCACAGAAAACCAGGGATCAAACCCCCGACCTCCTTGTCTGAAGCCTCCGGGGCAAGGCTCCCATTCCCAGCCAGGCTGCCAGACCGCACTCCGAGGCCCACCCCTGAACACAGCGTTTGGAAGAAGGCAGGCGTGGCTTCCGCTTTCTCACGGAGGGCTGTGGAGGGCCCCTCCGTGCAGGGAAGTCCCGGGCAGGAAAGGAGAAGCTGGGAAGCCACCAAGCAGAGCCAGATACAGAACCCAACATGGAGGCCCGCGGAGTGGAGACCCGAGGCCAGGGCGGGGGGAAGGGCTGGCGACTCACTGGGCCCCCAAGCCCAGTTTAACGTTCCCACGCACGGCGGGGCACGGGGTGACGAGGATGCAGACAGCACCTCTCGGAGGCGGCACAGGTGTGGGGCAGGCAGGTGAGCCCCGGTTCACCTGCGGCCGCGCGGCTCCGCGCCTCCTGGTTCCCCCGCCCCCGGCCCGCGCCCGGCCCAGCCCGCCTCGACGCCCACCAGTCGGTTGGGGACTTCTCAGTGACCACCCGCACGTAGGCCTCTTGCAGAGCTGGCCCGTTCCGGCTCAGGTTTACAGCCATGGCCGCCCCCGCGGTGCTCTCGCCGCTCCTGCAGCTTCTGCGCCCGGCCCGCCCCCGACGAGAGGAAGCCCCGCCCTCCCTGACGGCCGGAAGCGGAAGCTGTGTGGGCGGGGCGGGGCGGGGCGAGCGGGCGTCTCCCAGTCGGGCGTCGGAAAAGCCCTGCGGGAGGGCTGGGAACCTTCCAACGCCGGATCGGAGGAAGAGGGAGGGTGCGTCCGTCTGCGCCGTTCCCTGTGCTCTGCCCCGTTCAGCCGGAGGCTCGCCTTGTGGGTCTGGCCCAGGCACCCAACCAAGCTTCCTGATAGCTGCTCTCTCGGAGCACCGTGCGTATGTGTCGTAACTGTTGTCACAATTAATGCACTTTCTTTTTTTTGAGGAAGATTGGCCCTGAGCTAACATCTGTGCCCATCTTCCTGTACTTTATATGTGGGATGCCTGCCACAGCATGGCTTGGCAAGTGGTGCCATGTCTGCACACGGGATCTGAACCTGCGAACTTAACTGCTGTACCACTGGGCCGACCCTTCATGCACTTATTTGAGAATCTCAAAATCATGAGTCTCCCTCCACACGGAATTCCTGGAGCCTCTGTGTGGACCCTCAACAGAAGTTTGATCTATGAATGAAGCATGCATGAATTAATGACTCAAATGAAAACAGAGTGATAGTGATGCGGGGTCAGTGAGCCGAGGAGTTGAAAGAAAGATTTCTTGGACTCTCGAGATCTGGCAGTAGTGCTTTTTTATTTAGAGAATAGTATGGAATAGCATGGGGACAGGACCCATGGGCAGTCAGAGCTGCTGCGTGGGGACAGGGCCCATGGGCAGGAGGAGCCGCAGCTGCCATGGGGAGCTGCTGCTGCCGCAGCTTCTGCTGCCAACATGGGTGGAGAGTAAGGCTAAATTTAAGGCATAGGTATGTGAGTTATCTCTTTACAAGACAAAAAAAAGTTAGAATGGTACCAGTGCCAGTAGGGTCTGGCCATTTGGCGGTCCCACAACTTTTAGATAAGAATCAAACCGGATTGAGTAAATGGCAGAAGTCACCGCTTAAATATTATCTTGAGCTACAGACAAAGGAGGATTTTGGGGGGGGGGGGGGAGCGTCAGTTACATGAGGTTGCCAGACAGTAAACAGCTTAAGTCCTTGCCTTCCCCATTAAGAGTTTCCAGAGATAAGGCCATCCTGCCTTCTTCCTGGCACAGAGAGGGAGGCATCTTTACAGATGGAGGTTTCCCTTACAAATGTAAATGTTTCTCAACAAAGGGCAAGCAAACTCTGCTCCTCGGAGCCTGCTTCTCATCTGCAGTTTTAAAATTAACCAGCCTAAAAATCCTCATCAATATCACACCAGCGCAAACCTAACTCAAAGTGGTGTTGCGCTTCCTCGACCTCACCTGCATTTCCCCCTCTAGTTTGGTTGAGGATGAGGTAGCAGAGGAAAGTAAGGAACCTGCCTGGTGCTCATCCTATTCTTTCCAGTCCCTGGCCGACTGAGGGTGTTACCAGCCCAAACACAGGTTCATTTACCCACGGCATGGTAGGGCCAATAAAGGAAAAAACCCTGAAACACCAGGCTTGTGGCAAGGAAAGAAGTTTAGTATTATCAAAAGGCAGCCAGACAAGGAGAGGAGTTCAGATCTACCTCCCAGAAGGTATCAACAAAAATAATCCATAACCAATCTATAAATGAAAATTTGGATGAGTTTATTCTGAGCTAAAATGTGAGGACCATATAGCCCAAGGCCTTTCTTCCCAAAGGAAGAAAGGGCACCAAAGAAGTGGGTACAGAGTGGTTATATATCCCTGACAAATAAAAATGGCAAGCAATAGGATATATTGGAGTATATGAGGAAGCCGTTTGGTATAAACCTAATTCGGCCTGACTTTGTTTTTTCCAAAAGGGCCTAACTGTGGCTATTGAGCACACATTGTACATCTGCTTAGACATTTCCTATGGCCAGATGAAAGGCCCTTGAGATAAAGGTGCAACTTCCCCCCACACTGGCATTTCCTTAGGGATAAGCATCTTTCCTTAGGCTAGGAACTGATTGCTGCACTCACCTTTGACCACTCAGCTCACCTGTGACCACTCAACTGGAGACAACAGACAGGCCACCCTGCTGTGTTCACTGAAACAGCACACCTACCTGCTGTTTCATCAATCGCTGTGCTGACAGAGCAGTCTCGCGACTATTGTAAAAGGGACATTTCAATCCTATGTGAAACATCCTCTCTGGGGGTATATAACCACTCTGTGCACCCCACTTCTTTGGTGCCCTTTCTTCCTTCAGGAAGAAAGGCCCCGGGTTATAATCCTCAGATTTAAGCTCAGAATAAACTCACCCAAATTTTCATTTATAGATTGGTTATGGATTATTTTCGTCGACACCCCAAAGAAGATATTTCACATGTGATTGAAATGTTCCTTTTACAATAATCATGAGACTGTTCTGGCGGCACAGTGATTGATGGACACAGCAGGTAGGTCTGCCATCTCCGTGGAACAACAAGGTGGCAGTTCTGTTGTCTCAAGCTGGGTTGTCACAGATGAGCACAGCAATCAGTTCCTAGCCTAAGGAAAGATGCTTATCCTTAAGGAAACGACAATGTATGGGGGGAGGGGGGAGTTGCACCTTTATCTTAAGGGCATTTGTTCTTGCCATTGTAAACGTTTAAAGCAGATGTACAATGCGTGCTCAACGGCCACATAAGGCCCTTTTGAAAAAAACAAAGTCAGGCTGAATTAGGTTCATACCAAATGGCCTCCTCATATACTCCAATATACCCTACTGCTTGCCATTTCAATTTGTCAAAGGGAAAAAGGTAGGAGTTTTTAGGGGTTTTAGGTAGGGGAGGGAGAGCGTGTGCTGGGGTTTTAGGAAGGGGCGGGGAGCATGTGGCCGTGCTGGTTGGCGCCTTCCCCCCAGCATGTGTTTGGCCTCGAAGACTAGATTTCTTTTCCCTTGACTGTTTGGACTTTTCTGGTTAGTTTTCATCTTCAGCCTGTGTTTGGCCTTGTGAGGCTGAATCTTGATGTTTGGACCTTGACTACCTGGGAAAGACAGCTCACTCATATACTAAGGAGGGACAGAAGGACCTGGTTAGTTTTAAACAGTTGGTTATGCTGAATATGCGCAGCTGCAGTTAGCAAAGCTTATCTCAAAGTTTTTTGATCTAGGAAAGATTTTTTAACTTTGTGCTCAGCTTCAAGGGAAGGGGCCCACAATATCTCAACCGGCTTCCTTCCTGCAGGGAGCACCAGTTCCTTCCATGCACAAATGTGCCAGTCACGACTGACCTGCCTGGAGGGAAACCAGGAGACATGCCAGGGCCCAAGGCAGCTCACAGCTTCCTTCCTTGCCCCAAAGAACTCCCCACCTCCCTAAAATACAGACCCAACAGTCCCGTAGTCCCTTAGACGGGCTTTGGAATTCAGAGGGGTTTTTTCTTTTTTTTTTTTTTTAAAGATTTTACTTTTTCCTTTTTCTCCCCAAAGCCCCCCGGTACATAGTTGTACACTCTTCGTTGTGGGTCCTTCTAGTTGTGGCATGTGGGACGCTGCCTCAGCGTGGTTTGATGAGCAGTGCCATGTCCGTGCCCAGGATTTGAACCAACGAAACACTGGGCCGCCTGCAGTGGAGCGCACGAACTTAACCACTCGGCCACGTGGCCAGCCCCGGAATTCAGAGTTTTTCAGATTTCAGAAAAGTAATATTGAACCTGGGCAGCATCTGGTAATCAAACACGTTCATACTTCTGCAGTGATGTCTGTGAAAAATCAGCTAACCGGGTTGTAGAAAGACCCTAAATGGCCTTAGGGCAGTTCACGTCAGGTATTGCTGCCAAACGAGTTACCAAAATCTTAAAGTGTTGGGGTCTGGATTTTGCCGATAAGGACTTGTAAACCTTATTTGGGTAGAAACGTTGTTCATTTACGTCCATTTTTATATCTGTCTACATCATTGTTGCTTCTTTTACAGCAGAAGCTCTGACATCTCTCTGCTGGGCAAAGCAGTTACCCTGTCCCCAAATGGGGAAGTCTTAGGTCCTGGCCAAACCCTCCTTCCCTTTAGCGGCTCCCATCTGCAGCCTCCCTCTATCCCCCAATCCATCCTGGGTCTTCTCTTGTACAACGTGCTGTTGTCCCCATTTCCCCACTTTGCCTTCACTACTGTGTTTGCATTGGAAAAATGAATTTTAGTAATGGGGCCTCCCAGCTCTCCCAATTTCTAGTCTTTTTTTTCTTCAGTAACATCTCTGCTGTCCTTGTTTTTCTCTCAGACCTGACTGTCATGTGATTTCCTGCTCCACTCCAGTCGCACCCCCCCATATTCCGGGGAAAGTTGGGCCGCAGTCTTATGGTTCTTCTGCATTCTTCTCTTTGACCCCACGTGTCTTTGTTTTCTCTTTTTTCTCTGGGAATGTTCCTATCTAAATACCTCCTAAATACCAGTTTCCTTCATCCACTTGGCTTCCAGTCCCCAGCCTGGGGTCCCTGGACCCCTAGGAGGTCTGGGAGTACTTTTCAACATTTTAGTCAACTTAGGGAGAACCCCACGTTGCCTGAATCAGGCTGTGCAGGCCAAAGAAACAGGTCTCTTTGTTTTGGAAGTAGATCAGCTCATTGTGGTGAGCAGGTTCATCGACACTGATGAGGAAAAATCAGGGAGATCCAGGCTCCACTGAGAGAAGCTATGGGGAGGGGTCCCTGGTGTGGGAATGTGAGAGCGCCCGGATTCCACTTCCTGCTCTAGGGTGTGGGAACCTATTTCAGCTTGACAGGCCAGGGAAAGCCTCTCTGAGAAGGTACACTGGAGCAGAGACTGGATATAGGAGCGGGGGTGGGGAGGTGTGGCTATGGAAGCTCTGGGTAGAGGTGTTCCGGGCAGAGGGAACAAGGTGTGTGGGGGCTCTGAGGTGGGAGCCAGCCTAATGGGCCTGAGGATGGAGCACAGGGTGAAGGAGAGGGAAGGAGACGTGGGAGGAGGCTGGATCCCGTGGGACCCTGTGGGTCAGGGGAAGGACTCTGGGTTTTCTTCTAGGTGTAACCAAATCTCTGCTGGGCTTTAAAGAGAGACGATGTGATCTGGAGATGTTTTCAAAAAGGTCCCTTTGGCTGGCTGCTGTGTGTACACCATCTCCATATCCGTCTCCCTCCCACTCCTGCTTTCAAGTGTTCCTGTTTCCTTTTGGCCTCTCTCTCTTTTTGGTTGGTTTTCCGCATTTTGAGAATGTGAGATGTCTCCAGAGGTCATTCCTGGGACTCCTCTCTCCTCCTGAACTAACTGCTCTGCTATTTGCACAAGCCTCTATACTTTTCTTGCATGTGGATAAACTCAGATCTGCTTTACTTCTTGATGCTCTCCTGTTGGGTTAGATGACAGATCCGGGGCACAGAACCAGAGCCCTGAATGGTCAGTGTCCTCCACACTAAGGGCAGTTGACCGTGTCCTAAAGATACCTGAGTCCAAGTGTGGAGGGAGGATCTTGCTGTCAGACTCCCTCTGGAGCCAACCATCTAGAAGGAACCAATGGCATTAAGAAAAAGAACAGTCTGAGAAGCACAGTAAGACCAGTGTCTTTGTCTCTTCTGGCTGCTATAACAAATACCACAGCCTCAGAGGCTTGTAAACCACAGACACGGGGCTGGCCCAGTGGCCGAGTGGTTATGTTTGTGTGCTCCGCTGCAGGTGGCCCAGTGTTTCGTTGGTTCGAATCCTGGGCATGGACATGGCACTGCTCATCAAACCATGCTGAGGCGGCGTCCCACATGCCACAACTAGGAGGACACACAACGAAGAATATACAACTATGTCCCTGGGGGTTTTGGGGAGAAAAAGGAAAAAAATAAAATCTTTAAAAACAAAAACCCACAGACACTTATTTCTCACAGCGCTGGAGGCTGGAAGTCTAATATCATGACACCAGTGGATTCAGTGTCTGGTGAGCATCCACTTCCTGGTCCATAGGTGGCCATATTCTTGCAGTGTCCTCATGTGGTGGAGGGGCAAGGGAGCTCTCTGGGGTCTCTTTTATAAGTACACTAATGCCATTCATGAAGGCTCCACCCTCATGACCTAATTATCTCCCAAAGGCCCCACCTCCTAATATCATCACCTTGGGGGTTAAGATGTCAACATTGGAATTTGAGGGGACACAATCATTCAGACCATAGCAATCAGTAAGAAAGAATAGCTGTTTATTCAGGTCTTCATCAACAGAAATGTCAATTAGCAAGAAAATGATTGTCTTAAAAACTACCAGGATTACATCTCTCTGCCCCAGCCATGCGTGGACACATTACTACGGAGTTAGAGAAGTGGAATCATTGCTTTGCCTGCCCTAAAAAGAAAACTTGTTTATGCTGCATGGTAAGTGGAATCTAGTAAACAAATACTTTACATCTTGAGAGATTAAAAAAAAAAACCTTCCTATCTGAGTCCCTGTTGGGATTTGAACAGAGAGTAAGCAGTCAATGGCAAGGACGTGGGAGGGCTGCAGTCCTGACCCTGGTTTGGGACTCAGGCCCTCAGGAGGAGAGTGGCCTTATGACTGCTCATCATAAGGCTTGGCCCTGAGGGGCAGCCACAAGTCAGTACGAGGGGGCTCACAGGAAGAGCAAAGCATCCTTCAGGAGGAGTAGTGTTCTACCTGCCACCTTAACCATTTACAAAGACCACAGACCGGGCGTGCTTGCTGCTCACATAGCTATTGTGAGGGTCTCTGGCTTCTCAGGTCTTACATGAAGCGTCAACCCAGAAGACCTAGAGACACGCATGCATCAGCCAAGCTCCCTGCTGGGGTGGGGGGTGGGGCAGAGCAAGCAGCCGGCAGAAACCCCGAAAGCCTCAAAGGGAAAAGAAGACACAGGTGATGGGATTTTGCAGTTTCACTAGAACTTTGCTGACATTTTCACCCAAAGATGTTGACAGGTTCTCAGTCCCTCCTGTTTCAGGGTGAAGGCCTCCCAAGCGTGCATTGCTAGGCATTGACACCGAATGAGGAAAGGACCAGCTTCCCCCACAGGGGTGGCCAGCCTTATATTCCTCGCCTTGACCACAGTCCAGCCTATGCTTCCAGCCCCATCCTTGTTTCTGGAGCTGGTGGATCATTTTGCCCCTTGAGCACCGCTGGCCCTCTTGGGCCCTGGACAGGCCATTATTGCTCCTGAGAACACACTCTGAGGCAAGGGAGGCCCAGGCCTAACAGGACTTCTTTCCTTTCTTCACAAGGATGGAAGGGTAGAGGCAGCTTTGTGCCTGTGTCTGTGCCACTAAAAGGTCCCTGGTCCAATAACAGTGCTTGTTTCCTGGGGATCTAGAGTGTGAGATGGTCTCATGCACCAGCTTATTTATTCTGCCATCTACTTAATATGAAAATTTGTATTCGTTCTGCCACCCCTCCACCCTCAACAATGCTCTGGGAAGGTGCCCCCACGCCATGGCTCCTGGAAGGTAACAGGGCTTTGGTTTGGGAAATCCTCGGGTGCTGAGCCAGCTCCTAGAACGTGCTGTGCTTGTTCCAAGCCCAGCCTTCACTGCAGCGCTCCCTCTGCCTGCAGGGCCCTCCTCCCAGTCCAACCTGAGTCCTCCCTTCTTCCTGAGGCCTTCTCCACCTGGGGTCTCCCCAGTGGGCTCCCAGAAGGCAGCCATTTCATGCTTTCTTTTTATAATTCTTCCCTCCCCTCCCCTCCATACCTTGCATGTGGTAAGTGCTCGATCAATGCTTGGATGAAGCCATTGAACGTCATTAGAAAGGGATTAGGATGACTGGCCAGCAGTAAAGGCTGGGAGACCATGGCCAGCCCCTTGAGCTGTTGTGGTGGGCGGGGGTGAGACAGTGGGGAGGGTGGGCAGGCAGCAGGGGTGAGAGGCAGGCTCCGAGAGGCAGGTCTGTCATTTCCTCCTAAAGTGGAGCCCAGCCGGTGGGCCTGTCTGAAGAGGGGTGGGGGGAGTGGGGGCCTGGGAGAAGTGGGTGGGGGATGGAGAAGGAAGGAGACATTTTTTGGGAAAATCAAGAAGCTGCTATCTGGTCTGATGGGGGGTTTTGCAGATTCTCTATAGCTTTTTGGTTTTGTTATTAATAAAATCTCTCTGTCAACAGGCAGAAACCTGGGTGGTGGGGACAATGAGGCCAACAGACTGGCCAGGGAGAACAATAGGTCCTCCCTCCTCTGGCCAATGGACAGGTGAGGGGGAAAGTGCTCCGGAAGGGAGGGCCTGCTGCCCATGCCCACAGGGCACCAGGCTGCTGTCTTGGGGGTGCTGGCAGCCATGTCCTCCATTTCTCAGAGGACCAGCATTCATGGCTAGATCTAATCCAGGTCTAGCCCTTACCCAGCACTGCTGGAGAGGAAGTGTGCATCACAGCAAGAAGAGCTGGCAGGAGGAATGGAGGCACAGGAGAGACAAGTGGCCCATGCTGATCTTGATGCTCCTTCTCTGCCCCACTTTGGGTACCAGGGACAGATGTTAGGCCAGGATTCTGCAGAACAGTCCACAAGTACCTCTCTGGCACTTAAGGAGACTTTCTCCTGAATTTCGGGAACATAAACCTGCCCATCCTTGAGCATCTGCAGTGAGGTGGTGTGGAATCCCACGGCACTGACTTACGGCTCAGCTGTGAGCTGCCAGGCCTGTTGGACATTGTGTTCTGGCATTTTAATCCCTTGTCTGGAGACTTTGACCCTTTGCCATATTCTTGAAACTCCTAGGTGTTCCTGGAGCCTGACAAAGGATCAAGATCTCAGCACCATCCATCAAACCCAGGCACTTCCAGCCTCAGTAAACAGTCATTTGCTCATGGTGGATCAGTTGCTTAAGATCATGCATCTCTCTGATCTCTTTGGTCCACAGAGAAAAACATATCACCCTGCACTGGCTTTTTTGGATCTGCTATCCAGTTGCTGACCTGGGACTCGCCGTGGAAACATGACATCTGCTCATGTGGGTTACACCGGGGCCACCTGTACCACAGTGCATCTTAAAATAAGATTTTCAACCTAAGAAGCCTGTTCTTCAAGCTGACCTGAGTCCTAGAAGGCATAACAAACAGATGAGTTTCCCAGGCTGAGAGTCTAGATTTGCTGGGGACAGGCCTGTGGAGCACCACTGTGGTGGCCTCTCCAAGGGGTCTGGCAGGTACAGAGCACAACATAGGCTTACAAAGGGTGAATGATAACTTACACAGGGCATCCCAAAGGGCTGATATTACTTTCCCTACTATGCATCTCCAACAGAGGAGCAGGCACGGGGAAATTTTGACTGGAGTGAGAAAATTCATCAGCTTCTGGGGAGTCATAAGCTATTACTCTGGAAAGGCCAAGTATGGCACCCACCGTCTCAACACCAGCTTGGGCCTGGATCTTTCCTCTCTGAGCCTCTGACTTGTCTTTGAAATGTGAATCCACCCCATCTTTCCATGCTTTGTGTTCTTGGCTCCAAGGTGCACCGTGACCACTGCCAGAAGTGGCAGAGCTGTATGTTGGTAGCCTTCCCAGGGAATACTGCAATAATGGCATTCTCCTCATCTGTTAAAATTTATCATTTTGTTTAAGCAAAGACCAAAGGGGTAGCAAAGAGGCAAAAGTTAAAAAGGCAATCCTTACCAGGGTGAGAGGCAGGGAACAGGGCCCATGGAACCCAAAAAGTAGCCTCATGGTAAGAGGATCCCAATGGGGACCCCCATAAAGGAAAAGCAGACCAGGCTCCAACTGCTGCCTGCTTTGCTGAGGAAGCAGTGGCGTGACCAATCCCAGCATTCTCGCTGGAACGCGTCAGCAGTGAAGTCGTGCTCCAACTTGGGAGTTTCTGGAGCACATCAACCTCCCATGGTCACCTTTTGCTGATCCCCAGGGACAAAGTCTGTAGGCTTCCTTTCAAACTCCACAGCCCTGCAACGGCTGCATCTGGCCATTTGGTTGCAGAATTTTACTGCTTCTCCACCCCCCTGCTCCTACTTACCCATGAATTACTTCCACGGCTGTCCTGGGTCGGGGGAGACCAGCTTTGTAAGCCACTTAGAAAAGACCAGGCCAAATTGGACTTGAGAGCTTTGAAGCTCCTCAATTTTCCTCCCTCTTTGGAAGTTAAATTAGAATAACCCCTTTCCTGCCCTTCTCCTAGCTAACCTAATCTCAAAGCTCTGAACTCTAGGGGCGACCCTTCAAATGTGTTACATCAGAAACTTGAGAGGAGGCCAGTTACCCAACAGGCTAGCTAATTCAAGGCTCTGAAGGACCTGTTAAAAGTTTCCGTATCTTCTGTTCTGCTTAGAAAAAAAATGTAGACTTAAATGTCAGTTATCATTTAGGGTTACGAGTGAATTACATTTTTATTTACATTTAAAAGTCTCTCCCTCTCCGTGTTCTGGTCTGTGAACGGCTTGCACTTGGACGTAGTGTAGGCTCTGACTGGGAGAAGGTCGGGGTGGTGAAAAACTTCACATAGAAAACCATAACTCAAATCTCTCCAGGTTTCATAATTTTGCTCTTGCTTCTAAAAATGCATCTCTCATGGGGAGATATGGGCTTTATATCTTGACATTCTATTTGGTGCTTCTGCGTGTGAGGGGAGAATGCCAGCGTGTGACACTGCAGAGGAAGACCGGTGGGAGCTGCAGGGCGAGGGCTCCACTTCCCAGTGACACTGTTGCCAATTCCCAGGAGCCTCCTGGGATAAGCTGGGACTCCTTGGGACACAGTTTGCCGCAGATGGGATGTGAGGGAAGCCTGCCCACTCTGCCTTGGGCTCCAGGATGGCACTGAGTTCTAGAAGCAAAGAGCACATGGTGAGGGGTCAGGCCGAGGCTCTCATGTGGCACCATGGCAAGCAGTGTCACTCTGAGTGAGGCTGAGCAGGGGAGGCGTACAGGACACTGTCCCCACAAGAGACGAGCAGTGATTTGGGGCAGAGGGACTGATTCCAGTGTAGCCAGGAAGGCCGCAAATCCTAACAGTGGCTATTGATTTGGCGTCAAAATGTGACGTTGTCAAAGCCATGATGGCTGACAGTGGTACCAACAGGCTGCAGTTGGAGAAAGTGGGTGACCAACATTTGTTTGCAGAAGAGATGACGATCTGTGAGTGGCTCGGCCAACAGCTTCAGTGTCAGGAGAGGCCCTCTTTGCCTGGCTAGCTTCACTTGGACAGTGTCTCCCATTAAAACCTCTGAGGCACTTACATAGCATATTTCTGTGTCCATTCTCTTGCTAGTCTGTTGTACCTGGAAGAAAAAAGCAGAAGTGGGTGACACCCTTACTCAGAATGGTCACTTCCTCTCAATGCAGAGTAGAGAACAGAACTAATGCACAGGAGATGCTGCTGCTTCTTATCAAACATCTCGGACTGATGAATGAGTACAATAAAGACTGCCTGGAGCAAGAATATGTCATTTGTGGCCATAAACCCCTAGCTTGGTGAGTCCTGATGGTTCTCCATAACTATCTGCTGTGGAAGATTTAATAATGCCACAAGCCTCCTCCCTTCCTCTCTCCTGTCCTACAACATGGATGCATGAGGATCAGGAAGAGATACAGAAGTCAGCTTGGAATAGTCCCAGGCTGTCCAGCACGTGGACTCCAAGATCCAGGCTTTGGAGCCTGGCCACTGGAGTGTGAGTCAGTGCCACCCTCAGCAGCCATGAAGCAGACCTGGCACCCATATAGGGCTATGTAAGTGTGCACATTTATCCTCATTATTGTAATAAGATCTGATGCCATGAGACTCTAAGTAAGAGAGATTTGTAGTTGGAGGAGGCAATGAAAAAAATCACTTTGGGCATGTCTAAAATATCTTATAACAAGTGTTAAAATAAATGCAGTTTAAAACCTAGCCAATTAAAAATCACTTTGTCATTCAGGAAAACTCAGTGAGGGAAATAATGAGACCTATAAAGGTTTCAAGAAAAATATAAATTGGAAAAACCACATTCTATTGTAATCTCTTTGGACAGAAGAGAAGTAACAAACTAAAAGAGTCACTGGAGATGTTCTTTAAAAGAGCCAGCAATTACCCCCTACCCCCACCCCACACCATACACAGATCCAGTGCACCTCATAAGGCCACTGCCCCTGATGCCTGGGCCCCTGCCTCTCCTACCCTTTCTCACCATGCTGTCAATGCTCAGGCATTATCGACAGTGAAGGTGAGTCATTCCCTGTACCTGCTTCACTAGCCATTGACATTCCCCCCATGCTACAGTGCACAATTCATGCCTAGTCAAATGGGGCAGAATTCTACAATTCTGGGCTGGTAATCGGTGTTTAAACAGAGAGCTGACAGTGAGAGTCTGTCGGTAAAACAGCAACACATGGCTGACTTCTGAGCCCCGGTCGGTAAACTGACCATGGCAGTGTTTCCCACCTCGACTGGCCCTGGCCTCATCCTGAATGTATCTGATCAGACACCCCCTTGTCTTATGCCATAAACCTTATAATTTAATCCAGAATTTTCTTGTTGTGAGATCCTTCTGAGTCCATTCTTGGTTGACGACTGACCTTGTTGGCCTCAAGGGCAGGCTTGGCAATGATATCTTAGGGTTCAGTAGTAGCAGTTGATGAGCTATCCAGGACGGTGAACAGCTTTTCTCTCTTTCTCCCTCCTCAGAGTCAAAGGAAATGTTAGTGAGAGAGCCAGGAGTCCAAGCCGAGGGCTCACGCATTGCATGGGCTTGGCATAGCAGGAAGCTGTCTGAGGGAACCTGGTTAGCCTGGAAGCACCAGCTCAGGGTGGGTACCGCAAGGAGGTACCTGGGGCAGCCAAGGCCTGAGGCAACCCAAAGAGGACACGTACTTTTCTCTGTCGGCCTTGTAGGTGTGGGCTATCTCTGGCACCAGAGGGTCGTCAGGGTTGGGGTCGCAGAGCAGGGAACAGATGGATAAGAGAACTGGGAAGAAAAGAAAAGGAGGTCAGCTCAGCCATGAAGCTCAGGTCGCCCCAGGTCCAGTGAGCCCCCAACTCAAGCTCTGTATTGACAGACCCATTGTCTTCCCTTCAACGCCCCCTCAAAATTCTTCTGCTTGACACCCCAATAGTCATGAGAGTGTTTGCTTTGCCAGCCATTGGCTGAATGGCCATTTTATCCTTGTGCAATCCAGTCTCAGAAGCATCTGCTCCAGGGCATGCCCTCCCGTGGTGCTGGCCCTCACTCCCTGCTCTGCTCAATGAGGCGTTGCTGTCTTCAGCTCTAAACAACCCCCCTTTGCTGTCTGGTCCCACAGGCACTGTTTACTAATAAGGAAATGGGAACTGGAGCATTCAGGTAACTTGTCCAAGGTCACTTGGAACACCCAGCATATTGGAAAAAACAAGATTTTGAACCAGGTCTGACTGCCAAGCAAATGTGCACTGTCCCGCCCTGAGCCCTCCCGGCACGCTCTGGACCTGAGGACCCTCACCCCACCAGCGCTGCAGTGAGGAGCGGAGGGAACTGTGCTGCCAAGATTCTTAGGGTCCCAGGCAGAAAGGTACTGTCATTCCTGGCTTTGCCCTGGACCCACCGTATGACCGCAAACAAGTGTCATCCTCACTTAAGTGAGTCCATTCAAGTCCTGACCACAGTCCCCCACAGGTAAGCTACAGGTGGGAGGGGCGGTTTACCCTTTTAAAGATATTCTACTTGCCTGCTCTTCTGAGCTCAGAGGTCATGTCATGGGAGGGCTGGTGGGCTCCACCTGTGCGTGCCCTGCTTCCTTCCACACTTCAGGGCCTACGCCCTGCCACTCTGATTTGCTGGCCCTCCTTCAGGCTTGGGAAGTGTCCTGCCCCCTACAGCCAAAGGCACATGAAGCTGGTAGACTGTCATGGCCCTTCCTCCTAGTACTTCCGGGGCAGTGGGGTGAGGGTTCAGCTCAGAGAGGAGGAGGCTCCTGGGTATGGAGTCACCTCGCAAGACATTGGGCTGTCTCTCAAATGCCTGAGTTTTGGAGCTCGCTCTGCCACCACAGGGATTTGCACCACCATCTGGGGGTCAGGGGGGTGGGTGGTGAGTGCAGCTTTCCCGCTGGATGCAGAGTCTTCAAAAGTCTCCTCCCACCAGCTGCCCGGGTGCCTCACGGCCCCTCTCAGCTGCCTGAAGCTCTGCTGCCTCCATTGCCTCACGCTCCTCTCTTATTTCTTGGGCTCTGCGACTCTGTTTCTCTTGGTTCATTTTTTCGCCATCCCACTCAACCCACTGACAGGACGCTCACACCGTCTACATTCAGGTCTCAGTGCACACACAGCCACGTTCAGCCCATCTTAGTTCAGAAGGAATATCTGCATAAATAAAACCCAGTTTGGACTGGTTTCTTCAGCCTCAT
Source organism: Equus quagga (assembly GCF_021613505.1). Lineage (NCBI taxonomy): Eukaryota > Metazoa > Chordata > Mammalia > Perissodactyla > Equidae > Equus > Equus quagga. The sequence goes on along the minus strand of NC_060274.1, from coordinate 40,533,170 downwards.
CCAAAGACCAGTGCTCAACAAACACACTGCTCTGGGGAGGGAGGATTTCTCCAGGGGGACAGACCCTGTATCTCTCTCCTTCAGGGCTGAATCATAATCCATGTTGGATGAACGAATAAATGAAGGAACAGAGAAGGTAATGTGATATTCGCCTTTCTTATTTCTAGATAAAAAGTATAAACAGGATCAATATTTCCTTCTTGCACCCATGCGACAGTCTGGCTGGAGCACTGATCCATGGAACATCACCTGGATTCCTCCCCTACAGCTGTGACCGTGGGCCGTGGGGAGCTGCCTGCTCTCTCTGAGCCTCCGTTTCCTCCCAGGAACATGGGGTAGAAACGCTGCTGTGTGAGCGGGCAGGCACGAGGCAGGGCACGTGAAGCATGTCAGAGCCACATGCGGCTACCTTTTGATACTGTCAGTGCTGGAGACCACTGGGACCGCAGGATGTCGAGGCAGATGCTGCCGTTGCTGTTGATGTTGGGGTGATAAATTTTGGTCGTGAAAGCAACCTGCAGAGACGAGGGACCTTAAGTCAGGCAGACCACAGGGACGTCCTAGACAGTGTCTGTCTGGAATATGAACCAACTAAGGCAGAAGTGACTGCTGCTGGGCCGTACCTGGCCCTGCACAGTCCTGGGTGAGCTGGCCCCCAATCCTGAACCCTAAAGGGATAGAGGAGGGGCCACCCCGAGAGAAGACCCCTGACCATTCCCTGCTGGGTTCTTGTTCTGAACATGGGGGACTGACAGCATGTCTCCCAAAGCAGTGCGCTCTGAGGAGCAGTAAGAGGGGCAGTGACAAGGACTTGGAAGTCTTGAATAATGGAATTCTTAGGCTGGATGGTGGATGCGTGGGTGTCCATCCTGTTATTATCTACAGTATTTTGCATGCCTAAAATAGTTTATAAAATAGTGTTGTTTTTTAAGAAAAGCACTTACTTTAGAATATGGGGAGAGGAAGACTGTGTACATGTGAGGTTTGTCATCTAGTACCAAATGATTTGTCCCAGGAAGGGTCAAACTTCCAAAGCGTCTCAGACAGTTAAGTATCTGCCTTATTCTTCAACATCTCCTATAAAGAAGATCACGCAATGTTGCTAGATTCCCCCTTTAGAGTCAGAAAATTCCTGCCAAAACATCAATCTACTTTATCTTGTTCTCCCGTGGAAGGAGATTTTAAAAAGACAGAGACTTTCTTCAATTGTAGAGCATTACTCTCACCTTTCAGCTCACATCCCTCCTTGTTAAAGTGGTCCTAACTCTCAGAGCTTACTTCTTCCTCTTGTAATAATAGCCACTGTGTTTGCTTTGCCCTTGGGCAATTAGGGATCCTGAAAATGCCCAACAGATATACAGGACTACACCCTATCTGTTTATTTTAAGAAAGATCCTCAGCTGCTCACATGCTAACAAGGAGATAAGCTGGAAAATTACTACTTTATAAGACACTGCAGCTCCCAACAGGGAAAGGGGAGGGAGGGGTGGATTAGTGACCATGAAGCACGCCTTTTCAACCAAACCCCCTGGAATCTGGCAGAGTTATTTTAGTATCTGTCCCTCCCCGCCCAGCACACTCCATTCTCCTCTGCTAAAAGCTGGCAAGGTCTCCAGAATCCTGACCACATTTCCCTGTGATTTAAAATACTGAGGCATTGGGTGGCCTCTGGTGGCAATGCCTGGGCAGAGCTGTGGCTGAGAGCCCAGAGAGGCTTCTTCACACAGGCTCAGATACAATGTACACACAGGGCTGAGGGTCTGACTCAAACGGAGCCATCAAGGCCAACCTCAGGGTAGTGAGACACATCACGGGCTGAGATATGGGGCCCTGACACGTCTTGCCAAAATGCACCACCTCAGTCCAATCCTGAGAAAACATCACACAAACCCCAAATGAGTGACATTTGACAACATAATTAATCAACACTCCTCAAAAGCACCAAGGTCATAAAAGACCGGGGAAATTGAGGCACTGTTACAGATTGTGAAGATGAACTAGATATGGCAATAAATCCACGCAGGGTCCTAGATCATTAGTGGAAACTGGTAAAATTTGAATAAGGTCGTCAGTTTGGTTCAGAGCATTGTGGCCAACAGTGATTTCCTGGTTTTGATAATTGTACTATAGTAACATAAGATGTTGACTTCAGGAAAAGCTGGATGAGACACACATGGAAACTCTGTACTATTTCCGCAGCTTTTCTCTAAGATTAATTCAAAATAAAATGTTTTTAAAAAATAAGCTGACACATCTGGGTTCAAGTGTCCCCCTCCTCTATGAGCTGTGCCATTTCCAGGAAATGACGTGCCCCTCAAAGCCTCAGTTTTCTCGTTCACGACCACAATTGATATTTTTATTTTAAAAAAAGAAAAGAAAAATATGTATTGGCATATGCAGAAAAAACCTGGAGGAATGTATACCGGGCTGTTAGCTGTGGTCTTCTCCATGTAGGTTTATAGGAGACTGATTCCTATCTGTACATTAGTTAGTTCTCCAATGTTCTAATTTAAAAATAATCCATTTAGGGGCCGGCCCTGTGGTGCAGCGGTTAAGTGTGCACATTCCGCTTCGGCGGCCCGGGGTTCACCGGTTCGGATCCCGGGTACGGACATGGCACTACTTGGCACGCCATGCTGTGGTAGGCATCCCACATATAAAGTAGAGGAAGATAGGTACGGATGTTAGCTTGGGGCCAGTCTTCCTCAGTGAAAAGAAGAGGATTGGCAGCAGTTAGCTCGGGGCTAATCTTTGTCAAAAAAAAAAAAATCCATTTATACCAGTTTTGCAATCAGAAAAATAAAAGATGTTAAAAATAAGGTGAATCACATACACACTGCTGGATGACTACATCTGACCTGCAGCCCGTCCTGTCAGCTCCACCTTTGAACACCCCAGAATTTGCCTCTTCTCCCACCTTCATGCCACCTGTCCTGTCCCCATGACCCCAGCCTTGGCCCCACTTAGCCTCTGCTCCTTGCTGCAGCAGAGAAGTCAATGCCCACACAAGTCCTCAGGCCACCCCTCTGGCCTTCTCTCCACCCCTGCACACAGGCTTGTGATCCCCCCATGCTCAGGAAGATCCACCCCAGCCCCCTGGCTCCTGCTGCCGCCCACTCTCATCATCCTGTCCCACCTCCATCTCTGTGCTTCTCCTCAGCACCGGCCAGCTCTCATATCAAAAGTCTCCCTGATAGGACTATGAGCCTCTTGAGGCAGGACTCCCCTGGGCAGGGCTGTGTGGTGCCCAGGTGAGTGAGGCAGGGTGGAGTAGCTCCCCTCAGGCTTCCCCCTCCTATTGGTGGCACTGTCCTCCCTTGAGGCCCCACTGATGGGCTGGGGTGTGTGTGAAGGCAAAGGAAGGCCCAGTACTCTAGTAACTTGATACAGGAGACTGAGTGCGTGGGAAGGGTGGTGACTAGCCAGGGCCCTAGACCAGGGTGTCTCCACCTACTGACATTCAAGGTTGTCCTGTGCACTGTAGGGTGTTGAGCAGCCTCCTGGAACTAGTAGCAATCCCCTCCCCACCCCCACCTCAGGTTTTAACAACCCAAAATATCCCAGGACATTGCCTGATGTCACTGGGACAGGGGCTGAGAACCCCTGTCCTAGACTGAAAGGGACCGCAGAGAAGGGGACTGCAGCCCGAGACCTGGCCAGACTCAGCCGCAACAAGAGGAGCACTGCTGAAAGTGTGGTTTCTGTAGGGAGGCCCTCACCACAACAGGGATCGATGGTGAAAGTCCAGAGTTTAAAGTCCTGAGAGGCTGTAACCCTGGAGGTGGGAGAAGCCCCATGTGCAGCAGTGAATTGAAAAGGCCCCTCATTACACGCTGTCCCTGTCCTCACCTTTGGGGGCTTGAAAGGGTAATCTGTAGGAAAGTGGATGGTCAGGAAGAAAACGCCTCCTTGGTAAGGACTGTCATTCTAGAAGGACAAGACACAGAAGGCAGATTAGTGCACGCACAAAAGCGTAAAGTGCAGGAAGCGAAGCTGGGGTGGTGCACGCAGCAGCGACTACCTACCGGGCCCATGATGGTGGCCTGCCAGTGGAACACTGCAAGACAAAAGAGAGATGGGAATGTGAGACACTTCCCAACAAACATGTCTACTCCACCAAAAGGGAGCTGCTCAGGTCAGAGGGTATCGTCCGCACAATACTGCCCTCACTTCTGGCCTCAGTGGGGCCACCTTCCATCTGTGTCCTTTTCCACATAGTCCCAAGGCAGGGCCCTGTGCCCTGGGGACCCGGGGATGGGCCTAGACAAGCCCCTCTATTCTTCCCTTCCAGGTCCCCCCACCTTTGGCAGTCAGGCTGGGCTCCCTCACTGGTGGGTCAGAGCCTTCTCTGGCCGCACATCATGCCTGGGACCCTCCCTGGCGTCTCAGGCTACATTTACCACTCTACCCATCCCTACGAAAGCTCCTGTCCTCTCAGCAAGGCTGGCCCAGTCATTGGAGGGCCAGTGACTCACCTCCGAGGCTCCCAGGGCCATTTAGTCTCTGTGGGAAGTGCCTGCCCACCCACTGGAGTGGCTTCTGAGACCATGTGAGGGGTCCGTTGTTCTCTATGGATTTTGTCTTATGATCCATCATGGGGTGGAATTAGCCCAAAGTTCCACACCTGGTCCTGTCCTGGGTTTCCTGCCACTCCTTCAAATACCCACAGACTCTACCCCTGACAGCAGGACAGGAAATTGCTGAGGCGTGAGGAAGGTGAGTGCGGGGATTAAAGGCGAGGTTCCCCAAACCTCTACATGTCTAAAGGCAGTCAAGACGGCACATGACCTTTCTCAATATTTCAAAGAAATGTGACTGAAGACAACACCTTCATCTGTGAGATGGCTGCCTGAGTCGATGGAAGCGTCACTTCTTTTGCTTTTGATGTTTTTATTCCAACTCATGCTAACTATTAGCTGTGGTTAACAGATCTACCTTTGCCTAATAATAATATGGAATGGAACTCCTTATTAAATAACAGTCCATGGGGAGGGATAGCTAATAAAAGAGGCTCCTTCTGGTGAGGAGTTTGGGACCGTCTGGTCCCATTCACTTTAACCCCTGAGGGCTGCTGGGGGCTAAGGAGGGCTTGGGGGCACAGGCAGAAGAAAAGTCCCCAAAAGAGAGAGGAAGAGGAAGGAAACTGCAGAGCGATGCTGGAAAGGAGCTATTTGCCCACAGGGCAGGCATGGAATGGCCCCAAAAGGTTAGCTAGTGTCCAAGACTGTACAAACCCCATCCACTGAGGTACTGAGTATGAGGGCGGCCTTGATGCTAGCTAGCCTCTCCAAGAATGACAGCTGCCTCCCAGCACAGGGCCATGGTGAAGGGAGAGTGTGCGTGGTGCAGAGCAAGCATTGAGGGAGCCTTTAGAAAGCTAAGGCTAAATTAGAACCAATTCAATCTTACCAGTAACCCTAATTTGATGGGATCTTAAGTGACAGGTAAGAGGGGAACGTATGCCATGGAGACCTGGGGTCCTCGGAAGGATGCCACAGATCGGGTGACAAGCAGGGCCAGAAAACAGTGGAACTAAAGCTACCCTTGCTCATTCAACTCTCACATAACACCTGTGGAGCCTCTCTGCTCAGCAGCTCCGCCTGCCCCCCACCCCAGCTCACCCTAGCTCTAAGCCTCAGCCCACAGGATGTATACGCACACATGCAGGGGACACCACCTCCTCTTTTCTTCCAACTTTGTGAAATTTCTCTCTTTTTTATTGTAGCAAAATATGTAACACAATGGAGAGTTAGCATTTAATGCTACAGAGTTTCAGTTTACAAGATGAAAAGTTGCGGGCATGGATGGTGGTGATGGCTGCACAATAAGGTGATTATGTTTAATGCACTGAACTGGACATTAAAGATGGTTAAGATGGTAAACTATGCTATGTGTATTTTAACAATAACGAAAGTGAAAAAAACATGTAACATAAAATATGTCATTTTAGCCATTTTTAAGTGTACAATTCAGTGGCATTAAACGCATTCGCACTGTTGTGCAACCGCCACCATCATATAGACAAAGTTTCTTTTTCTTCACTCCAGACAGGAATCCTGTACCATGAAATAATTCCCCATTTTTACCTCCCTTCAGCTTCCATGAGCCTCTACTCTGCTTTCTGTCTCTATGAATTTGCCTAGTCCAGCTATTTCATATAAACGGAATCATACAACATTTGTCCTTTTGTTTCTGGCTTATTTCACTTAGCATCCTGTTCTCAAGGTTCATCCGTGTTGTAGCTTATGTCAGAACTTCATTTCTTTTTATGGCTAAATAATACACTATTGGATGTACATACCACACTTTGCTTCATTCATCTGTTCATGGGCACTTGGGCACCTTTGGGTAACCGTAAATAATGGTGCAATGACAGAACTGGCATACAAGTTCTGTTTGAGTCCCTGTTTTTAATTCTTTGCTGTCCTTAGAGGGCACCACCCTCTTTGACACACAGCCTCTCCCTTCCCCACCTATTTTTCCTACAGCTGCAGCTACTGCAGCCTCCAGGAAAGGATGAGTGTCCCAGAGCCTAAGAATCTCAGAGAGTGGAGGTGAGGTGTGGAGCAGAGTATGGATTTGGGGAAGCCATGGGCTGGACCACTTGGCCTCTGGCCTGGCCAGTGCTGCTTCTTCAGTCTCCCTTAGGGAAGTGCTGAAGGGGGAGAAAAGAACAGGAACTGTCCCCTCCCCTTGGCAGAGGCAAGGAGGAGGCCCCCTGCCCCTCACCAACCTTCCAGCTCCACCCTCAAATACAGCAGCAGCAGGTCCTCCACGACTAGCTTCATGACCGTTTTTACACAAACACCCAAGTTTTAGTTGGTCAGAGGCACTTTCCAGAAGCCAGTGTACCTCGGGACAAGATAGCTATCTCGTGCCCCAGCGGAGGGAGGTGGTGGTTTCTGGCAGTATCTTAACTAGCCAGGTGACGGTCTCAATGTTTCTAATGAGAAAGCACTTCACGAGCAAACGAAGGGAAAACAACAAAAAACCTTAAAAGACTGCCGGGCTGATAAATTTGATCTGGAGCACTGAAAACTACTTACAATCATCTCCCACAGGTCCTGCGGAGCACTGGGCAGGGGGATCCCTCTGCAAGTCGGTTAATTCCTAGAACAAAAAAGACAGCGAGCTCAGCTGGTGTGTGCCTTGGGGCTGCTGCTCTAGCCCACACCTCTGGGCCAGAAGTGCATTCTCCTGGTGGGAAGGGCTCCTAGGCTCTGGTGGTGGTGGGGGGGGGGGGGGGGGGTTGGCCTGGCCAATGAAAATGAGTGACCTGAGGGTCTGCTCAAGGCTGCAAAGATCTCTGAGAAGTAGGCATTACCATTCCCATTTTACAAGTCAGGAAGTTGAAATGTAAAGAGTTAAGTTACTTCCTCAAGGTCACAAAGCTGGAAGAGGGCAGGGAGAGGAGTCTCCAGTGCGTTCGCCTTACACTCAAGCCTAGCCTTTCCCCAACTCAGGCGGAGAAGGGCAGGGGCAGGGTTTTAGCTCTGGGCTCCTGAGTTAATACATGGAAACTTTCAGCCAAGAGGAGGGGCTCAATCAAGGGCAGGGCTCCCGTATTTCACTTACTCTACCTCTCCTGGGTGCGTGGCAAGCCCTAGAGCTCTAGCCGAGACTAAGGACATGCGAGTAAGCCTAGCAATGCTACCCGATGTACCAACAGGGGAACAGGAAATTCACCATAACTGGATTCCCTTTATGGGACACCAACTTCTGGCCACAACCCCCAAAAGGTATCCTGGCCCAGCACGAGCCTCAAGGCCCAAGCCTTTGGGCAGTGACTCTCAAACTCTAGCTTGCATGTTTCCTAATATTCCCCATCCTCCCCAGGTTCCATATCTGGGTAAATTTCTTGGGGTTTCCAGAAAGGTTCTAAAGGGAAGGAAGGAAGCACAAGTAATGGTCCATTGGGTGGCAGGGAAACTCCTCAAGGGATGGCAAACTCCAAGGTCTGCTGTACATGCATGAAGTTCAACCCTGGCTGATGACATTCCACCTTACCTGAACAAAACCTGAAACTGAGCTCATCCACAGAGTTCCTCCTCATCCCACTTTATGTCTGGGCATGCTGATCATTCTAGTAACCACTGCCTCTCTGGCCATCCATTTCCCCTCAAATATAATTGGCCGTGGTGGGAGTATTGACATTGCAGAAGTCAGCAAGTGCTACAAATCAAGGCCACGCTTTCTCTCAGAAGGTTAAACAGCACTGGTCAGTTCTCAGTATCTGATGTATCTAAATGGTTGCACTTGGTAAGCACTCTGTAAGCAGCATTGCTAGTCGTCACAGTAGAAATGAACTTGGGGAACAACTAAGGTCATGCAAGGGGACCCGAGGACATGCTCAGAAATGCCATATGGCTACAGAAACTTGAGCAGAACAGTCCTGCTCATCTCTGTGCTGTGCCCTCAGCACCTACTTTCACCACCACCTGTAGGGGATTGTTTATACCCTCTGCGATGCTGCTTGAACGAATGAGCTCTTTGACAGGACTGTTAAAGGCAAATCCTAGAGAGACTTTATGAACGGTTGGGGCAGGAAAAGCTGGCAGTACAGGCCAATTGCCCCTAGCTCACCAGATTTCTCCACACCTCCACACGTTTGCACAGGCTGTTCCCGTCCCTAGAATGCATGTCCCTCTTTAGGGGTGTGGTGAATGGTTACTAAGATTTAACGATTCCTCAACGACCAGAAGTGGGTCTCTGTTGATAGATTCCAACCAGCACCAAGGAGTTTTAACTGCTAACTGGCATTTGAAGGAAGAATAGTGTGATTTGAGAGAAAACAGTTCACTCCTATATTGCATTCCTCTGCTTACCTAATAGGGGCCAGCAGACCTGAGTCTCAGCTCCGTCACTGAGAATGTCACTTTGATCTCTTTGGGCCTCAGTATAATTATCTGTTAAGTTGTAATGATAACAGTTGCCTGCCAGTTGGCCAGCACTACTGTAAGGCTATAAATTTTGTAATGTGTATAATGTACACCAGTGCACCCAGTAAAGAATCAATGAGGCAGTGCATAGAGGATGCTTTCATCAGTGTCGTAAAAAGAGGGATGAGGACTGCGTGGAAGCTGTCTAGTCCTGGAAGAATACTGAAGAACCTCCTAACACCGGTTGACCCCGGGGAGAGGAGCTGGATGGCTGAGGATGCAGAAGGGAGACTTTTCCCTGTTGACCTTTCTGTACCTTTTGAGTTTTGAACTATTGGGATTTATTACCTATTCAATAAGTACATAAATAAACTATTTTATTAGTTGTAAAGGAATATGCATGTTAAAATTGTGTAATAATTATTTTCCCTCAGAAAAGGAAAGAGAAAAGTCTTGTGTGTTACAGAGGAGAGCAGCTAAGCAAACCACTGGACACGCTCAGCTCTGTTGCCTCGTTTCATCGAATGCAAGATGGCACCAGTTGTCAGTCACGATTTTATTTTATGTACAACTAAGAAAGAAAACACACTGGCAATTAAATTAAGACCGAATGTTTTCTTTACACTTAAAACTTTTATTTTTAAATTATTTTTATTGAAAGAACTCTTTTAAGCTTACTTGGACATAGGTTTCATTTTGTTTTTTTTTAATCAAGTATCACTTATGCATACAAAAAAAAAAAAGAAATTCAAGTGAAAGAAATTGTTTCTTCCCATTTAGAGTCCAATGCCAGCCCTGGGTCATGGACGTCCTCACAATCATCCTGTGTGCTTTCCAGGCAGTGGTGATGTGGTGATTCTTAAAGAGACTTCCACTATTGTTTCGGGAGTTTTCTTCCAAGCCATTGATACCCATTCTGCAAAGTCCATGATACACAATCTCTTTGCACAAACCTCAGCAGGTAAAGGTGACCCAGCCTCACTGACTTGAGGGTCGATGGCACCTTCCTTTCTGGGGTCTACGGAGCACTGGCTGGCTTGGCAGGGAAAGAGGGAATTGCAGTCTTTGCTCTAACAATAAATATTTGTTCCATGAATATAAAGTTGACTTCCCACTGTTTTGTTTCTGTGCCTGTGTTCACAAAAGCTTTTCTTTTCAGTGCTAAATCACAGTATCTTTTTGAAGACATTTTCAAAGCAATTAAAGTCAACACACCAACAATACACTTACATCAGTATGCACTGCCATCATCTGGTTCATGCAAACAAATGGTGACAACTAAGTCACAACTGCTGCCTGGCTGACAGTGATTTTAAGAAGCATCCCAATTTCAGAGATGTGAAAAAATGTTCATCTTAGAGCAGATAAAATACAGTATTATTTATACTTTTCTGATTTTCCGAGATCTCTCTACAGAACAATTACCATTTATAATCAGAACACGTTAACTAAACTTGTTTTGAAAAACTAAATCAAGCATTATGCAATCATTGAAAATTATAGTTTCTATGGGGCCGGCTCCGTGGCTGAGTGGTTAAGTTCTCGCGCTCTGCTTCGGCGGCCCAGGGTTTCATGGGTTCGGATTCTGGGCGCGGACATGGCACCACTCATCAGGCCATGCTGAGGCGGCATCCCACATGCCACAACTAGAAGGACCCACGACTGAAAATACACAACTATGTACCAGGGGCCTTTGGGGAGAAAAAGGAAAACAAAATCTTTAAAAACAAAAAAAAGGAAATTATGGTTTCTAAAGACTATGGAGTAACAAGAGAAAATGTTATGATACAATCTTAAGGAAAAAAGATGGGAAAAAGGCAGAATGTAAAATTTGATGTACCATGTGACTACGACAATCAGAAACACACACACAGCAAATAGACTGGAATGAAATCTATCAAAATGTTAAATTAACCACAATGATCTCACAGGGCTATAGATGACTTTCTAAAAGAAACTGCATCTTGGGATATTTTCCAAATTTTCTTTAAAGAACATGTATTGCTTTAGAACGCAAAAATTAATTGCCATTAATACAGTATAAACGTAATGCTGCCACATAAATCCCTGTCCATATTGAAGACATTTAGAAAGGTTACATTGACACATATTCAGATCTTTTAAATGAGCATTCTTGTTTAACTGAAGGTAATATTTTATCAATAAAGTGAAAGTTCATCTACAAATATTGAACTCTTTGGAGACAGTTTTTAAAAAAGGGATGAAGTTGGTTGGCAAGGGCTGTGGGTTGGGAGCTAAGGGGGAAGCTAGCACAAAGCCACTGTCCTGACCCGGGCCTTAGACTGCTGGACCCACTCGCCTTCCTCCTTCCTGCAGAGCTCCTGTTCAGTTCCGGTCCCCCGGGAGACACACACTCACCCTCAGCTCCAGGTCTAAGAGTAGCCAGACATTCTAAGAGTAGCCTTGGCATTCAGTGGCTCAAGAATGAGCATGTGACAACTCATAGCAAGGAGGCAAAGTTAAGAAAAAGATTTGCTGGCCTTTCTGAGAACTTCTGGAAGCCAGCGTCTCTTTCTTCCTAGGGGATGTCCAGCGGACTGTGGGGCCCAGAGCAGCTCAGTCTAGAGAATCTTAGGGAAACTGAGCAGGAGCCCCAAAGTCTCTCCCAAAGTCTTGTGGACCTCCAACTCTGTAGCCAGGGCAGCTGGGCCTCTGTCACTTCCAGCCAAGGCTTCCTAACTTGCCCTAGCGGTGTCTTCTCACTACCGTGCTCTGGACACACTTTTCAAGTTAGTATTTCCCATAGTTGCGTTGTTTCTCCCAGGACTTGTTACATAATTTGCAGGGCCCTCATGCAAAATGAAAATGCAGGGTCTCTTTTTCAACAATTATTAAGAATTTCAAGACAGTAACTGCACAGCATTAAACCAAGGGCACATGGAGACAATATGGGTCACATACTCAGGAAGCCAGCTCTGGTTTCTTCCTTTATTGATTCCAATCAAGGCAAGTTCTCCCTGGCCTTACGACTTCAATTAGCTTATATCTATGGTTGCCATCTCGTTCTCCTGGTCAAACTTGTTTCTCCTAGTTCTGCCTTTTAGAAATCTTATCAGCCTAGTGTTCAAACAGGTAGGTTCAAACCTACACTCCTTATCTCCTCCACCCTGCTCCCTGTCCTCAAAACTTCTGATTCCTCATCTTAGGCAATGACACCACCATCCGCCCAGTTATCCATCTTGTGTACCTCCCTCTCTCACTTTCACTACAAACTCTTCTTTAAGTCCTCTCAATTCTACTTCTGCCAGGTCACTCAAGTAGTGCCCTTGCCTTGGGATCCATTCTACCGTCATTAACTTTGGCAAAGCCTTTGTTGTACTTTCACAATAGCCTCTACTCTGCCTCTCCTCCAGTCTCTGCTCTACTCTGGGCCACACCACTACCAGAAGGATATTTTTATAACACAGATCGGAGCATGTGATTCACTAGTTCAAAGTCCTAGGATGACAGATAACCCCTTCAGAGAATAATTTGCCAAAACACATCCTTTTTGGAGGGCTAATTATAAAAAATGAGTCATACCCTTGGAGATCCTGTAATTCCATCTCTGGTAATCAAACCTAAGCTTACTGAGCAATGATGCTCATCACAGCACTTTTATGAAGAATTTAGAGTATCAATGGCAGTTAACTCATATTGAGTGCCTGATATATACCAAGTACGTGTTAAACATGTATCATCTAAGTCTCAAAACAACTCTGTAAACATGTAGGACACAGAGGCTGGAAATGAGTAAGCGCCTTGCCTCCAGTCCTACCATAGGTGACCTCATTCTCTACCCTAGGTCCCTTGACACCCATGTCCATGTGTTTACTCCCTACAGATAATGATTAAATAAGTTATTGGTCATGTTCTTATGGAAAGTTAATGTTAAAAATTATGATTATGAATACTGTTTCACAACATGGAAAATGCTCACTTTTAATCCTATGTGGAAAAGTGGGATACAAAACACAGTATGATTATTTTTTTTAAAGTAAGGAAAAAGCCTGGTAGTAGATACGCTAGAATGTCAACAAATGGTAAGGTGGCAGAATTGGGAATATGTTTTCTTTCTTCTACTGTGTGCATTTTCCAAATTCTAGTTAATATTGTGGAAATTAATTTAAAAAACCTTAACTAAATTGGAGTTGGGAAGCCTTGTAGAGGGAAATCTCACATCCCATTATACACCAAACAGGAAGAGACCTGCTTCCATCTTGGATAAGAAGTAAAACTACCTTACTACTGAGGGAGATTTCTCTCTCTGCCTGGCAACAGCCCAGCCAATGAGAAATGACAAACTCAGCCAATGAGAAGCCATTGCTGCCCTGAACTCTTACCTTCCTGCAATGAACTTTCATTTTGAACAGCCCCCCCTCTCGTCCTTTTTCTCTATAAAAGCAGCTCTCCTTTGTTTTCCGGATTTGCCTATGGCTCGCCATAGCATGTACATCCTGAATTGCATTTCTTTTGGGTGTTCTGGTATAAACTCGTTTTGAGGATAAAACAACAGAGGAATTTGCTTTTTAGTTTGACAATATATAAACCCCCTATAAAGACTCCCAGTTACCTACAGGATAAAAAAACAGTTACCCCAGCACTGCCCCTAAGACCCAGGCCCATTAACCCACTCCCATCCCCTGCTCCAGCATCCTGCTCCGGTCATCCTCCCCGGGCCCCAAGCCGAGTCACGCGGTCTCTCTGTGGCAGGGAACGCCCTTGTCCCTCTTCTCCATCTGCAGAGTTTCAACTCATTCCTTAGGACCCAGCTCCAACCACAACTCCTTCGCTCAACCCTCCAGACACTTCCACAAGAGCAAGCCCTCCTTCCTCAGGCAACTGGCGCCATCTCGTGGCCCAGGGCAGGCAACGAAGGCATCCCGAGTCCCAAGGTCGCCGCAAGCGCAACGGGAAAAACGTCCCGCCGCCCCCGCAAGGCCTACCGGCCCACTGGCTCACCTGCCAGCATGACGCAATCCCCACGTAACGCCGGCCCCGCCCCTCCAGTCCCGCCCCACCGCCACACGTAACGCTGGCCCCGCCCCACGCGCCGCGCCGTGCCCTTTTAAGGCCGCGCCGGTGGCCGTTCCGCCTCCCTTCCTGGCAGGTGTGACCGTGCTCCGTGCACCTCGGCAGCTGTTCGCTTGGGCGCTGTGGCGCCCACGCCCGCGAATCAAGGCTTCAGACCCCGACGCTTCGGTCTCGCAAGAAGCCTGAGAGCGAGAGGGCCCCTTACCTTCTGGATCCGCTTGAGCGCCATCCTACCCCCGCTGCTGGGGACGGGGGCGGCCCGGCCCCGGGCTGCCAGGGGCGGCCCGCTGCCGGCTCGGCCGCGGCGCTGCGCTGCAAGCTGGGAACGGCTGCCTGCGCGTGCGCGCCGCGGGGCACTGTGGGGCCGGCGCCCCGCGTTTGGCGCGTCCCGGCGCCGGCAAGCAGAGTGAGCCTGGCGAGGGGGAGCGGCCGTGTCGCCTGTCTGCCGGCTGCGGCCCTGCCCCCGGGTCAGCGAGGGCCTGGGGAGGCCGGCGGAGAGAGGGGCGCTCGCTGGTATAATAGCGACTCGCCGAGCACTTAAGAGGTGCCGGCGGCCGTGCTCTCGGTCCCCGCCTCCTGGGCTCCCTACCAGGCTGTCACTCCTGAAAGTAGTGGTTCTCAGCTCTGCTCTGAACTTAAGTCTGTAAGTATTCGTGCCCTTTTACGTGTTATGTGTCAAATATGTTACAGCTCTTTCCGTAGAAATACACATGACAAATCTTTAAATGCAGCGGGCCTGGAGATGTGCATTTTCAGTAATATTTCAGGTGATTTTGATGGCACTGCCAGGGTTGAGAACCACGGCCTTCCGCTGCATATCCAAACCTGATTTTCTCTCTCCTTTCCATTTTCCCAAGACCTGGCAGGCATCTAGGTCAGAATTTTTCGAACTGTGGATTAGGAACAATTAGTGTCATGAAATCAGTTTAATGGGTTGCAGCCAACATTTAAAAAATGAAATAATACAGAATACAAAATATTAGTGCATCTCACATAGTAGAGGGAAGAATGGTGAAAGTTCCATTGTGTGTATGTGTGTAGATGATAACATTTATCCCCCACAATGAGACATTTTTGAGAGGCAAAGGGGGTGCAATATAATTACTCTAGGCCCAAAGGTGTAATCTGGGGCTGTCTCTGACCAACATACAATCACCTATATGTGTGTATTCAGTCAGAATATAAAGTGTATTATAGACAATTCTATGGTCCCCAGCCCCTTGACCAAAAACTCTTCAAGGATGCCCCATGGCCTGCAAGGATTACATCCAGTGTCATCTAAGGCACATCAAAATCTGGTATGGTCTAGCTTGGGCTTACTATCGAGAGTTTCCATCACTGCCCCCACTACTTTCCTTTACTCTTGGCTGCCCTCTGTGTGGAAAGTTCCCTCTTTCTTTTCCCTAAAGCAGAGCCATCACTCAGCTTGCAAAACTGGCTCAAGCAACATCCCCCTGAATGCCCCTGGCTGAGCACCTCTCTTTGGTGTTACTTTGCAGCACAATTTCCTGTTAGTCCATGAGTTATCCCTCCTTGCATTGTTTACATGGCTCTTCCCTCAGAACAGATGACCCTAAATTTTTATAAATGGTTATATATTTGTCTAAGAATATAAACCTCAATGACAATGATGGTTATCTCTGGATGGTGAGTTTACTAATGATGTTAATTTCCAAAATTTCCACAGAGAATCTACATCGCTTGTATAATCCAGAAAAAAAAGAAAAGAAACAGAATTGGGTTGAATAGCAAATGAAAAGTTCCATTTCTACTTCTTTTGGTAGTTTAGTGCATAGTCTTCTAAACTTATTACATAAACTTTTATATGTAGTTTTTTATTTTGAAGTAATTTCAGATGTACAGAAGTGTTGCAAATATAATAAAAGATTTAAAAATTGATACGGCCAGCCTGGTGGTGCAGTGGTTAAGTTCGCATGTTCCACTTCAGTGGCTGGGGGTTTGCTGGTTCGGGTCCCGGGTGCAGACATGGCACTGCTTGGCAAGCCATGCTGTGGCAGGTGTCCCACATGTAAAGTAGAGGAAGATGGGCACAGATGTTAGCTCAGGGCCAGTCTTCCTCAGCAAAAAGACGAGGATTGGCAGTAGATGTTACCTCAGGGCTAATCTTCCTCAAAAAAACGATAAAAATTGGTAAATTGGACTTAATAAAAATGTGGAAGTTTTTGAAACTTCAAACAGCACCATCAGGAAAGCAAAAAGACAACCCACAGAAGGGGAGAAAATTTTTGCAGATCATATATTTGATAAGGGTCCAGAATATATAAAGAACTCTTAAAACTCAATAGAAAAGACAAGCTAATTAAAAACTGAGCAAAGGATTTGAGTAGGAATTTCTTCAAAGAATATATAGAAATGGCCGATAAGCACATAAAATATAAAGCTCAATATTGTTAGTCATTAGGGAAATGCAAATCAAAGCCACAGTGTGATACCACTTTACACCCTCTAGGATAGCTATAATCAAAAGGACAGCCCATAACAAGTGTTGGTGAGGATGTGGAGAATTTGGAACCTTCACACTTTACTGGTGGGAATGTAAAATGGTGCAGCTCTTTGCCTTAGGACTGTCCCTTGTTGAGGGAGTTCTTTTTATCCAGTTTTCAGTTTTCTATCCAGGGTAATTTTTCCAAAAATAGTTGTAACCTGGTTGTGTTTGTCGGAGGAGATGAGTTCAGAGGCTGCTTACGCCGCCATCTTGATGAGATCCCACTTTGGTGCAGCTACTTTGGAAAACAGTTTGGCAGCTCCTTAAAAAGTTAAAGTTCTATGACCTTGCAATTCCTTTCTTAAGTATATACCCAAGAGAAATGAAAGCATGTTGACACAGAAACTTGTACACAAATGTCTGTAGCACCATGATTTGGACTAGCCACAAGGTCAAAACAACCCAAATGTTTAATGGATAAAATGTAAT
This sequence comes from Equus quagga, assembly GCF_021613505.1. Classification (NCBI taxonomy): domain Eukaryota; kingdom Metazoa; phylum Chordata; class Mammalia; order Perissodactyla; family Equidae; genus Equus; species Equus quagga. The sequence goes on along the minus strand of NC_060274.1, from coordinate 40,516,322 downwards.
ATATCTGCAAAATGGAATATTTTTGGCAATAAAAAGAACAAAGTACCGATATACGCTACAACATGGATGTATTAGATTGCTGGGGTTTCTGTAATGAAGTACAACAAACTGGGTGGCTTAACAAATTTATTGTCTCACAGTTTTGGAGGTTAGAAGTCAGAAATCAAGATATTGGTGGGGTTGGTTCCTTCAGAGGGCTGTGGGGGAGAATCCTTTCCACATCTCTCTCCTAGTTTCTGGTAGCTTCAGGAATTCCTTGGCTTGTAGTTGGTGTTCTCCTTGTGTCTTGACATTGTCTTCTCTCTGTGTGTCAATTTCTGTGTCCGAATTTCCCCTTTTTGTAAGGACGCAATCGTAGTGGATTAGGGTCCACCCTAATGGCCTCATCTTAACTTGATATCTGCAAAGACCCGATTTTCAAATAAAGTCACATTCACAGGTACTGGGGGTTAGGACTTCAACAAGTTTTGGGGGGACACAATGCAACATATAACAATCAATAAACCTTGAAAACATGCTAAATAAAAGAAGCCAGTCATAAGAGGCCACATATTATATGATTAATTTATGTGAAATGTCCAGAATAGGCAACTCTACAGAGACAGAAAGTAGATTAGTGGTTGCCTAGGGCTGGGGGGAGGGGCCAGGGGATGAATAGGGAGTGATTGCTAATGGGTGAATTTTGTGTCTGTAACACTGTTTAAAATAAAATAACAACAATACGCAGAGTTCTTGTAAACCCTTCACCCAGCTTCCCCTAATGTTAGCATATTACATAACTGTAATACAATTATCTAATCCAGAAAAGTAACGTGTATACAACACTATTAACTAATTTACAGACTTTACTCAAATTTTGCTAATTGTCGAACTAATGGCCTTTTTCTGGTCCAGGATCTGATTTAGGGTCCCATGTTGTATTTGCTTATCTTGTCACCTTAGCATCCTGCCATCCTACACAATTCTTTTTTTTTTCTTCTTTTGAGGAAGATTAGCCCTGAGCTAACTGCTGCTAATCCTCCTCTTTTTTGCTGAGGAATACTGGCCCTGCGTGAACATCTGTGCCCTTCTTCCTCTACTTTGTATGTGGGACGCCTACCACACCATGGCGTGCCAAGCAGTGCCATGTCTGCACCCGGGATCCAAACTGGTGAACCCCGGGCCACCGAAGTGGAACGTGCACACTTAACCGCTGCGCCACCGGGCTGGCCCTGACAATTCTTTAGTCTTTCTTTGTCTTTGATGACCTTGACACTTTTCAAGAGTATGGGAAAGTTATTTTGTAGAATATCCTTTAGTTTGGGTTTTCTGATTGATAAGATTAAGGTTATGCATTTTTGGCAAGCCTATTACAGAGTGATATTTTGCTCTTGTTAGTGCATCATACCAGAGGGATGTGACATTTATAAGTCTTATTACTGCTTAAGTCTGATCGCTTTGTTAAGTTGATATTTGTCAGATTTCTACACAGTGAAGATAAAAAAATCTCTTTTTAAATTAATAAGTAGTTTGTGGGGAGAAACTTTGAAGCTATGTGAATACTTTATTTTTTATCATGCTTTGATCTACTAATTTTAGATTCCATTCTTGCCTACAGCAGTTATTATTGTGGTGTTTATCAAATGTTAATTTTCTTTTTCTAGTTTTCTTTCTGCATTTATTAAGTGGAATTCTACTGTAAGGAAGAGCTGTCCTTTCTCTGTTGTTATTTGTTTATTCAGTTATTTTGTTTATATCAGTGTGGACTCATGTATTTTTATTCTATCAGTTTTAATCCATTAGTATTATTTTATAAGTTGCTCAAATTGTCCTAGATGTCTAAGATGGCCCCCAACAATCCCCACGTCCTAGTATTCAGGCCCTTGTATAATCTCCTCTCCTTTAGTGTGGGCTGGATTTAGTGACATTTCTAATTAACTGGAAAGGTGATGAGATGTCACTTCTGAGATTAGGGCAAGAAAAAGACTGGCTTCTATCTTGGGTAGCCTCTCTTTCCCTCTCATTTTCTTGCTGCCTCGTTCCCTCTCTCTTTCCCTCTCCCTCCCTCTGATGGAAGCCAGCTGCCATATTGTGAGCTTCCCTGTGGAGAGGCCACTGTGCCAAGGAACTGAGAGAGGCCTCCTGGCAAAACAGCTAGTAAAAAACTAAGGCACTCAGTCCAACACCCCACAAGGAACTGAATCCTACCAACACCATGTGAATGAGCTTGGAAGTTGATCCTTCTTTATTCAGGCCTTAGGATGATCCTGGTTGATAGCTTACCTGCAATCCCATGAAAATCCTTGAGTCCAAGGAATCTGTATTAGTTTGCTAGGACAGCCCTAGAAAATACCACAGATGAGGTGACTTAAACAGCATAAATTTATTTTCTGACAGCTCTGGAGGTTAGAAGTCCACGACCAAGGTTCTGGCTGACTTAGTTTCTGGTGAGGGCTCTCTTCCTGGTTTGTAGATGGCCTCCTCATTTTTGTCTTTATCTTCACATGGTCTTTATTGGTGGGTGAACACAGGGAGTGGGGGTTGGTGGAGAGTGCTAGCTCTCTGATGTTTTATAAGGACATGAGACCTATTGGATCAGAGCCTCACCTTCATGACTTCATTTAACCTTACAGTCAGGTGCCACATAATGTTTCGGTTAACAACGGACTGCATATACAATGGTGGTCCCTTAAGATTAGTACCTTATAGCCTAGGTGTATAGTAGGCTAAACCATCTCGCTTTGTGTAAGTACACTCAATGATGTTTGCACAACAACAAAATCACCTAATAATGCATCTCTCAAAAGTATCCTCATCACTAAGTGATTCATGACTGTAATTACTTCCTTAGAGGTCCCATGTCTAAATATAGCCACACTGGAGGTTAGGGCTTCAACATGAATTTTAGGGGGAAAATAAACATTCAGTCCATAACAGTGATGAAGGACTAAATGTTTCCCCCTGCAAAGATCAGGAATAAGGCAAGTTTGCTGTCACTACTCTCTACTGTTGTACTGGATGTTCTAGTTATTTCTGTAAGGCAAGAGGAAAACAGGCAGACAGAGTGGAAAGAAGCAAAAGTGTCTTTATCACAGATAGCATGCTTGTCTACACAGAAAATCTGAGGGAGATTACAAAAACTTCTAGAACTGTTAACAGTTAGGCAGTGACAGATGCAAGATCAATATACACACATCAGTTGTATTTCTATGTGCCAGCAACAAACAATCAGAAATTGAAAAATTTTAATGCCATTTACAGTACTAAGAAAAATATGAATTGTTTATGAATAAACTTGAAAAAAGATGTGGAAGACCTTTACACAAAACTATAAAACATTGCTTGGAGAAATTAAAGAAAATCAAAGTAACAGAGAGCTATACCATGCTCATGGGTTGGGAGACTCACTGTTCTTAAGATATCAGTTCTTCCTAAGTTAGTCTATATATTCAATACAATCCAAATAAAAATCACAGCAAGCTCTTTTGGTGGAAATTGGCAAACTGATTCTAATATTTATATGGATACATCAAGGACTCAGAATGAGCAAACCAACTTTGAAGAAGAACAAGTTGGAGGACTCAAACTATATGATTACAAGCTATACTATAAAGCTACATGTTTAAGAAGCTGTGGTGTTGGCATAAAGATAGGTTAGTCAATGAAAAAGAATAGCAAGTACAGAAATAGACCCACACATTTATTTTTGAAAAAGGTGCTGCTATAGGCTGAATGTATGTGTCCCTGAAATTTCATATATTAAATCCTAGCCCCCACTGTCGTGGTATTAGGAGGTGGGGCCCTTTGGAAGTGACTAGGTCATGAGGGCGGAGTCCTCATGAATGTCATTAGTCCCGTTTTAAAAGAGACCCTAGAGAGTTCCCTTGCCTCTTCTGCCATGTGAGGATACAGTGCAAAGAGAGCCATCTGTAAATGAGGAAGTGGGCCCTGCCAGATATTGAATCTGCTGGTGCCTTGATCTGGGACTTCCCAGCCTCTAGAACTGTGAGAAATTTCTGTTGTTTATAAGCCATGCAATCTATGGTATTCTGTTTATAGCAGCCCAAGTGGACTAATACAGTTACCAATGCAATTCAGTGGAGAAAAAATATTTTCAACTAATGGCTCTGAAACAGCTGGATAGCTATATGCATAAAAAGTAACTTCAACCTTTATCTGATACTATACGCCAAGATTAAAAAGAGTGGATCTTAGATCTAATTGTTAAATTAGGTTAAAACTATAAAACTTATAGCAAAAACATAGAAAATCTTTATGGCCTTGGGTTTGACAAAGGTATTTTAAATATAAATCACCAACTATGAAAGAAAACACTAATAAATTGGGCTTTACCAAAACATAAGAAAACTCTGGTAGAGAGAAGATGGCAGACTGGTAAGGAACTTTGGGACCTGAGAGACATGGCAGTGAGTTCTCTTTTAGCTTAATATATCCTGGACTGGGTGCTGGAGAAGCTAGCAACCTGGAAACACCAGTGCGAGCAGGAAAAAAAAGCCCCAACAAAAGCCTCACTTTCACCAAAGGACCAGGCAACTTAGCAAGATAGAAAACTTACAGACAATAACTGCTTTACTCCTGCCAAATACAATGGAACAAAATAGCGCCCCATCCCGATCAGCAAAGGTTAAGTGGGGACCCTAGACTTCCATGATAGTCATGTTGTAGAGACAGTCCTCCTCCCTTGTTGAGGTGATGTCAGAAAAGGCCAAGAGGAGCTGGGATTGTCATGGCCGTCCAGTGGTAATGAGACCTTTCTCCCCTCACAGTGTCTATGAAAGTCACATGGGGAGCAGATACAAGGCATTCCTCCCCCTCTGTATTATGGTTCTTCAGAGAAACTAGAGAGGGTGGGAAGAAGGTGAAAGATGTAAGATACTGGCTCACAGGATTATGGAGGCTGAAAAATCCCATGATCTGCTATCTACAAGCTGGAGATCCAGGAAAGCTGGTGGTATAGTTTGAAGATCTGAGAGCTGTGGAACTAATGGTGTGGATCCCAATCTGTGTCTGAAGACCTGATAATCAGGAGCACTGAGGGCAAGAGAAGATTGATGTCTTTGCTCAAGCATTCAGGCAGAGAGCCAATTTAAATTTACTTTGTCTTTTTGTTCTATTCAGGCCCTCAACAGATTGGATGATGCCCACCTACATTGGGCAGGACTATCTGCTTTACTCAGTCCACCAATTCAAATGCTAATCTCTTCTGGAAACACCCTCACAGACACATCCAGAAATCTTTAACCAGATATCTGGGCATTCTGTGTCCCCATTAAGTTGACACATAAAATTAATCATACACTCTCCCAGCCAGGGTGGTGGACTTCCACTTTGCACTAATGAGGTGGGGTCTTCCTTCCTATGCTGGTGTGATGTCAGAGGAGGTCTGCAGAACAGAAGATTTAAATGAGATCCAGAGTCTCATAACATAATGCCCTAAATGTCCAGGGTACAATTGAAAATCAGTCATCATGCCAAGAACTAAGACTCTCTCAACTTGAGTAAGACAATAAGATAAGACAATCATCAGATGCCAAACCAGAAATGATACAGAGATTGGAATTACCTGACAAATATTTTAAAGCAGGCATCATAAAAATGCTTTAATGAACAATTACAAAAATGGTTGAAACAAATAAATTAGAAGAAAGTCTCAGCAAAGAAATATAAAATACAAAGAGGAACCAAGTGGAAATTTTAGAACTGAAAAATACAATAAAGGAAATAATAAACTCACTAATGGACTCAACAGCAGAGGGGGGATGATGGAGGAAAGGATCAGTGTAAGTAAAGATAAAACAAGAGAAACTAACCCATAGAACAATACAGAGTAAATAGTTTGGAAAAAAAAGTAAATAATGTCTCAAGGACCTGTCGCAGTATAACAAATGATCTAACAGTCATTTCATCTAAGTCATAGAGGGAGAGGAGAAAGAAGATGGGGCTGAAAAAGTATTTGAATAAGTAATGGCTGAAAAATCCACAAATTTGGCAAAAGATATAAACCTACACATTCAGGAAGCTGAGCTAACCCCAAATAGGATACACTGCAAAAAAGATCATGCCAAGATACATCACAGTCAAAATTCTGAAAACTAAAGACAAAAAATCTTGAAAGCAGGAAGAAATAATACTTTACCTGTAAGTAAAAAACAGCTTGAATTACAGCAGATTTCTTTTCAGAAACCAAGGAGACCAGAAGGAAGTGGCATGGCAATTTCAAGTAGTGAAAACAAAGATCTGTAACTCAGAATTCTATATCTGGTGAAAATATTCTTCAGGAACAGAGTGAAAATCAAGACATTCTCAGATGAAGGAAAAGTAAGAGGATTTGTCACCAGCAGAGCAGATCTACTGTTAAAAAAAAAAAGGCTAAAGGCATTCTTGTATTGGAAAGGAAATAATAAAAGAAGGACTCTTAAAACATCAGGAAGTGAGATAGAACAATAGAAAGGGTAAAAATACTACTGAATACAATGCATTTTTTTCTCTTCCTGTGTTTTCTAAATTATATTTGATTGTTGAAAAAAATTGTAAGATTGTCTCATGTGGATCTCAAGGTGTGTAGGGGGAATATTTAGGATAATTGTATTATAAATGACAGAGAGTAAAGGAACTTAAAGGATTTTAAGATTCCTACACTTCACTCAACCTGGTGAAATGTCGACACCAGAGGACTGAAAAGTTCTGTATGCATAATATAATACCTAGAGCAACTACTAAATATCTGTACAGAGATACATTCAAAAGTACTATTGATAAGATGGAATTCTAATAAAAGGTACAAGTAACACGAAGGAAGGCAGAAAAAAACAGAAATGAAGAGCAGAGGAAAGAAACGGAAAACAAAATGAAACAAAAACCCCACTGAAGTCCTAGCATATCAGTAATTATATTAAATGTAAATCTCTGAATACACCAATTAAAAAGAGGAATGAATAAAAAACAGGACCCTTGGGCCAGCCCGGTGGTGCAGCGGTTAAGTTCGCACATTCCGCTTCTCGGCAGCCCGGGGTTCGCCAGTTCGGATCTCGGGTGCGGACATGGCAGTGCTTGGCAAAAGCCATGCAGTGGTAGGCATCCCACATATAAAGTAGAGGAAGATGGGCATGGATGTTAGCTCAGGGCCAGTCTTAGCAAAAAGAGGAGGACTGGCAGTAGTTAGCTCAGGGCTAATCTTCCTCAAAAAAAAAAAAAAACCAGGACCCTACTGAGCCATCCCTGATGGCCTAGTGGTTGAAGGTCAGCATACTCTGCTTCAGCAGCTGGGCTTCAGTTCCTGAGTGCAGAACCACACCACTCATCTGTCAGTAGCCATGCAGTGGTAGCAGCTCACATAGAAGAACTAGAAAGACTTACAACTATAATATACAACTATGTACTGGGGCTCTGGGGTGGAAAAATAAAACCCAGAACCCTACTCTTTGCTCCTCGCAAGAAACTCAGTTCAAAAGTAATGGTATAGATAGGTTGAAAGTAAAAAGATGGAAAATGATATGCAATGCAAACAATCAAAAGAAAGCAGAAGTGACTATATTAATGTCAGATAAAGTAGACTCCAGAGCAAAGAAAATTACTAGGGACAGAGAGGGGCATTTCATAATGATAAAAGGGTCAGGCTATCAAGAAGACATGGCAATCTTAAATTTGTATGCACCAAACAACAGAGCTGCTAAATACATAAAGCAAAAATAGGCACAAATGAGAAGAGAAATAGACATATCCATGATTATAGTTGGAGACTTCAATACTCCTCTTTTAATAATTGATTGAACTACACAGAAAATAAGGATATATAATAACAAACCGTACCATCAATCTATAGGATCCAGCACACACACACACACACAGAACACTTCACCCAACAACAGCAGAATACACATTCTTTTCAAGTTCCCGTGGACAGTACACCAAGATAGACCATTTACCATGATAGGACCATAAAGTAAGTTTTAATGTATTGAAATCATACTGTGTGTGTTGTCACCACAGTGGAACCAAAATAGAAATCAGTAACAGAAAGATAACAGGAAAATCTCCAAACAGTTGGGAACTAAACAACAAATTACTAGATAATGTAGGGGTGAAAGAAGAAATCTCAAGAGAAATAAAAATCATATTGAACTGGATGAAAATGAAAGTAAAACATACCAAAATTTGTGAGATGTAGCTAAAGTGTGTGGAGAGGAAAATTTATAGCACCAAATTCTTATATTAGAAAAGAGGGGGGCCAGCCTGGTGGCACAGTGGTTACGTTTGCATGTTCTGCTTTGGCAGCCTGGGGTTTGCCAGTTCAGATCCTGGGTGTGGACCTATGCACCACTTGTCAAGCCATGCTGTGGCAGGCATCCCACATATAAAGTAGAGGAAGATGGGCACGGATGTTAGCTCAGGGCCAGTCTTCCTCAGTGAAAAGAGGAGGATTGGCAGCAGATGTTAGCTCAGGGCTAATATTCCTCAAAAAAAAAAAAAAGAAAGAAAGAAAGAAAAAGAAAAAAGGGAAAGCCTCAAGAAAATCATCTGTGCTCTCACCTTATGATACTATAAAAAGAAGAGCAAGATAAACCCAGAGGTGCAAAAGGAAGTAAATAATAAAAGAAGAAATCAATGAAATTGAAAAGAGAAAATAAAAAGTTGGTTCTTTGAGAAGAAAAGGAGAGATTACCCAACTCATTTTATGAGGACAGTATTATCCTGATACCAAAACCATACAAAGACCATCCAAAAAAGGAAAACTATGGATTAATATCTTTCATGAATACAGATGCAGAAATTCTCAGTAGGACATAATACGTGGAATTCAGCAATAGTTAAAAGGAGATATGGGATTCTGGGAAGATAACAGTAGGAAGCACCAGGAATCTCTCTTCTTGCCCAGACAATTGTACAGGCAGAATCTGCTTCATATAACTATGTTAGAAGTCTGGAGTCTATTGAAAAACTGTAGCTTCCAGGAGATGGCTTGAATGGGAAATTGCAGTTAATTTTGGTCAATTTCAGCAGTGACCACTCATCCCTCCCCCTCAGCTTTGTGACAGTCACATGCTTTTGTCCAGGAGCAGTTTAGATGTAGCTTGCTGAGCCAGGATGGACAATAAGGATGTTCTCCAAATACCAGAAATCTATTTTCTGATTGCTGTTTGCTGCTTTTGATCATGGAAGTACAGACACAGGTGGGCAGCCATTGCTATACCCCTCCCCACAGGGCACAAGTTCCTTGCTTTACAGCTAAAGCAATTTCCAGGAGACTTAAAGAGCTGGCACTTTCCCCTTATCTTTATTTATCTATTTTCCCAATGTTGGGAGCCAAACGTTTGAGGACTATGACATTTAAAAGTAACCACATATGCAGGGGAATTTAGAAAGCCAGCATGTGTGACTAGGGAAGAGCACTGTCTCAGAAAGACCCAAGAAGACCTTAATTTTACACCTCAGGCTGGTTCCTGGCACTGCAACAGCCTACAATAATTTTAAAAAAGATAAACTAAAACAAAAGAAAGGAAACCCTGGGTAAAGGGGAGAATCTCATTTCTAGACTTACACTATTAGATTCAAATGTCAAGTTTTCAGAAAAAAAATTACAAGATATGCAAAGAGGAAAGTATGACCCCTTCAAAGAAAAATAAAAAAACCTCAACAAAAACTGCCTGGTGAGAAAGGCCAGATGGCAGACCTACTAGACAAAGACTTTGAAACAACTGTCTTATTTTTATTTTTTATTTATTTTTTTTTTGAGGAAGATTAGCTCTGAGCTAATATCTGCTGCCAGTTCTCCTCTTTTTGCTGAGGGAGACAGGCCCTGAGCTAACATCCATGCCCATCTTCCTCTATTTTATATGTGGGATGCCTACCACAGCATGGCTTGCCAGGCAGTGCCATGTCCGCACCTGGGATCCAAACTGGCAAACCTTGGGCCACTGAAGCGTAACGTGTGAATGTAACTGCTGCACCACCAGGCCAGCCCCAGAAACAGCTGTCTTAAAGATGCTCAGAAAACTAAAGGAAGACATAGAGAAAGTCAAGAAATGATATCTGAACAAAATAGAAATGTCAATAGGGAAAAAATATACGAACATACCAAAAAATTCTGGAACTGAAAAGTAGAATAACTTAGATAAAAAATTCACTAGAGGGATTCAAAGGCAGACTTGAGAAGACAGAAGAAAGAGCCAGTGAACTAAAAGATAGGACAATTGAAATTATCAAGTCTGATGAACAGAAAGAATAAAGATTCAACAAAATTGAACAAAGCCTAAGGAACCCATAGGACACTTTCAAGAGGATCAACATACGCATTTTGGGAGTCATTTTGGGAGTCCCAGAAGAAGAGAGAGAGAGGGGCAGAAATTGTTTGAAGAAATAATGCATGGAAACTTCCCAAATTTGAAGACATGAATATAAACATCCAAGAACCTTAACAAGCTACACATAAGATGAATTTAAAGAGAGCCACACTGAGTCATGTAACTGTCAAAAGCAAAAGGCAAAGAGAATCTTGAGAGCAGCAAGAGAGCAGTGGCTTGTCACATAAAAGGTATCCTCAATAAGATTATCAGCAGACTTCTCACCTGAAAATTGGAGGCCAGAAGTCAGTGGGCTAGGAGCTGGTCCCATGGCCGAGTGATTAAGTTCACGTGCTGTGCTTCAGCGGCCCAGGGTTTTGCTGGTTCGGATCCTAGGTGCAGACATGGCGCCGCTCCTTAGGCCATGCTGAGGCAGTGTCCCACATGCCACAACTAGAAGGACCCACAACTAAAAAAAATAGACAATTATGTACTGGGGGGATTTGGGGAGAAAAAGCAGAAAAAAAAAAGATTCGCAATGGTTGTTAGCTCAGGCACCAATCTTTAAAAAAAACCAAACTGTCAAGCAAGAATCCTTTATCCTCCAAAACTATCCTTCAGAAGTGACAGAGAAATTAAACCTGAAGCCAGCAGAAGGAAGGAAATACTAAAGATTAGAACAGAGATGAACAAAATATAGAATAGAAAAACAGTAGAGAAAATTCAAACAAAATTTTTTTGAAAAGATGAATGAAATACACAAACCCTTACCTAGATTGACTAAGAAAAAAAAAGACTAAGGAGGATTCTGGGAAGATGGTGGAGTTGGAAGCACCAGGAATCTGTCTCCCATCTGGATAACAATTGCATTGGCAGAATCATCTGATGTTAACTATCCTGGAACTCTAGAGACTCTTGAACCTTGCAACTTTCAGGGGAAGGCTTGGGTGGTAAATTTTGGTCAATTTCATCTCGTAGAACAGTAGCAGCTATCCATCCCCAACCCCCAGCCATGTGGCAGGCATCTGTGCACTTGTTCCTGGAGCAGCTTGGACACAGCTTCTGGGAGCCCAAGCAGGGGTAGGGGAGCAAGTAGGACCCTGTCCTCCAAATAGGGATCTGTGTTCTGGTCACTGATTTCTGCTTCTGATCACAGAGGTGCAGATAAAGAGGCGGGAGAGCCATTGTTGCACCTCCTCCCATTATTGCAAGCCCCTCTCCAGTCTGGATTGAGTGTCTTCTAGGATATTTAAAGGGCCGGCAGTCTTTTCTCCCACTTCATTTTTTGCTTTTTTCCTTTTTGGGTCCAGATATTAAAGACCAGGGTATTAAAAAAAAACTGCATATGGGGGAAAATTAGAAAGTGACTGTGCATGCCCAAGAAAAGGCTCAAAAAAGACATAAGAAGACATTAAGTTTACACCTCAGGCTAATCCTAGGCATGGGGAGGCTACAAGAACAATAATAATAGTAAAATAAAAAACAGCAAACCTTGAGGAAGGGGGAGAATCTGATTTCCAGAGTTACCACATTATTAAATTCAAATGGCCAGTGTTCAGCAAAAGTCACAGGGCATACAAAGAAACAGGAAAGTATGTCCTGTTCAAAGGAAGGAAAAACAATATAACAGAATGTGTCCCTGAAAAAGACTTATTGGAAGATATATTAGACAAAGACTTTAAAATAGTGGTCTTAAAGATGCTGAAAGAATTTTAAAAAAGATCTGGAAAAAGTCAAGAAAATGATGTGTGAACAAAATAGAAATATCGATAAAGAGATAGGAAACCTAAAAAGAAACCAGAACAAAATTCTGAGGCTGGAAAGTATAGGAACTGAAATGAAAAAAATCACTAGTGGGATTTAAAGGCAGATTTGAGCAGTCAGAACAATGAAGCAGTGAACTTGGAGACAGGACAATGGAAATTATTGAGGCTGAGGAACAGAAAGAGAAAAGATGAAGAAAAGCTGTCAGAGCCTAGATGCCTATGGGAAACCATCAAAAGCACCAACATATACATTGTGGGAATCCCAGGAGAAGAGAGAGAAAGGGGCAGAGAGAATATTTGAAGAAATAATAGCTGAAAACGTCCCAAATTTGAAGACATGAACATAAACACCCATGAAGCTCAATGAACTCCAAGTAAGATGAACTCAAAAATACCCACTCTGACACACATTATAATCAAACTTTCAGATGCCAAAGACAAAGGGCACATCTTGAAACAAGCAAAAGAGAAGCCAGTCATCACATACAAGTGATCCTCAAAGATTATCTGCAGATTTCTCATTAGAAACTTTGAAGACCAGAAGACAGTGGATGGATATATTCAAAGTGCTAAAAGAAAAATGTCTGTCAACGAAGAATCCTAAATCCAGCAAAACTGTCCTTCCAAAGTGAGGGAGAAATCAAGACCTTCATAGATCAACAAAAGCTGAGGGATTTCCTGACCACTAGACCTGTCCTGCAAAAAAATGCTTAAGGGAATCCTGCAAAGTGAAAGGACACTAGACAGTAACCTGAAGACATAAGGAGAAATAAAGATCTCAGTAAAGATAAATACACAAACAATTATGAAAGTTAGTGTTATTGTAACAATGGTTTGTAACTGTACTTTTTGTTTTCTACAGGATTTATGAGACTAATACATTTAAAGAAAAAGCAGTTATTAATGTAGTAACTAGTGTTACTGTAATTTTGGTTTGTAACTCCAAATCTTTTTTTCTACATAATTTAGGATACTAATGCATTTAAAGGAATTATCAGTTTATGTTTTTGAGCACACAATGCATAAAGAGGTAATTTTGTGACATCGACAACTAAAAGGGTTGGGGACAGAGTGTAAAGGAGTAGAGTTCTCATGTGTTATTGAAGTTAGGCTGCTGTAAATTCAAAATGGAATGTTTACAACTTTAGGATGTCAATGTAATCCCCTGACAACCACAAAGCAAACAGCTATAGAATATACACAAAAAGAAATTAAGAAGGAATTTAAACATTTCACTACAAAAAATCAGCTAAACACAAAAGAAGACAGGAATGCAGGAAATGAGGGAGAAAAAAGCTATAGGATATAGAGAAAACAACTATCACAACGACAGAAGTAAGTCCCTACATACCAATAATTCTTTAAATGTAAATGGATTAAACTCTACAGTCGTAAGACAGAGATTGGCAGAATGTATAAAAACACATGATCCCACTATATGCTGTCTACAAGAGACTCACTTGAGATCCAAAGACACAAATTGTTTGAAAATGAAAGGATGGAGAAAGATAGTCCATGCAAATAGTAATCCAAAGAGAGCAGGAGCAGCTATATTAATTTCAGACAAAATAGACTTTAAATGAAAAACATTTACAACAGACAAAGAAGGACATTACATATAAACAAATATTTCAGTACAGCAGGAAGTGATAACAATTATAAACATTTATGCACCTGATGATAGACCATCAAAATATATGAAGCAAAAACTGACAGAATTGAAGGGAGAAATAGACATCTCTGCAGATATCTGTATAGATATCTGTACAGTAATAGTTGTAGACTTCCATAATCCACTGAGGATAATAGATAGAACAATCAAACAGAAGATAAATCAGCAAATAGAGGACTTAGCACAATAAACCAACTAGATCTAACAGACATATACAGAACACTCCACCCAACAACAGCATACACATTCTTCTCAAGTGTACATGGGACATTTTCCAGGATAGACCATAACCATATGTAGGGCCACAAATGAAGTTTCAGTAGATGGGAAAAAAATAAACATAATACAAAGTATCTTCTCTGACCACAATGGGATGAAGTTAGAAGTCAATAACATAGACTGGAAAATTCACAAAATTGTGGAAAATAAACAAAACACTTTTAAACAATCAAAGGATTACAGAAGAAGCCACAAAGATATTAGAAGATACTTAGAGGTTAATGAAGACAGAAACACACTATACCAAAATTTATGGGATGCATTGAAAGTGGTGCTAAGGGAGAAATTTATAGCTATAAAAGCTTACAGTAAAAACGAGAAAGATCTCAAAACAGCAACCTAACCTAAGGAACTAGAGAAAAGAGAACAAAATAAACACAAAGCTAGCAAAAGGAGGGAAGTTATAAAGATTAGAGTAGCAGTCAATGCAACAGAGAATAGAAAAGCAATAGAGAAAATCAATAAAAACAAAAGCTGGTTCTTCATTAAGATCAACAAAATTGACAAACCTTTAGGTAGATGGACTAGGGAAAAAAGAGAGAAGATTCAAAGTACTAAAACCAGAAATGAAAGTGGGGACATTACCTATTCCACAGAAATAAAAAGGATTATAGGAGAGTACTATGGACAATTGTATGCTAAAAAAATTGGATAACCTAGACGAAATGGACAAATTCCTAGAAACAGAAAACCTTCCAAGACCAAATCACGGAGAAATAGAAAATCTGAATAGACCTATAACTAGTAAGGAGATTGAAGCAATAATAAAAAATCTCTCCAGAAAGAAAAGCTCTGGTTCTAATGGTTTCACTGGTGAATTCTACCCGATATTTAAAGAAGAATTAATATTAATCCTTTTCAAACTTTTCCAAAAAATTGAAGCCAAACAAATACGTCCTAACTCATTCTATGAGCCCAGCATAACTTTGATACCAAAGCCAGACAAAGACACTATGACAAAAGAAAACTACAGACCAATATCCCTTATGAACATTGATGCAAAAATCCTTAACAAAACACCAGCAAACAGAATTCAGCAGCATATTGAAAGGATTATATATCATGACCAAGTGGGATTTATTCTTGGGATGCAAGGATGGTTCAATGTGCAAAAATCAACCAATGTAATACACTACAACAAAATGAAAGGGGGAAAACCACATGATCATCTCAATTGATGCAGAAAAAGTACTTGACAAAATTCAACACCCTTTCATAATAAACACAACAAACTAGAAATAGAAGGAAACTACCTCCACATAATAAAAGTCATAAGTGGAAACCCACAGCAAACATAATACTCAAGGTGAAAGACTGAAAGGCTTTCTTCTAAGATCAGGAATAAGGCAAGGGTGCTCACTTTTACTACTTCTAGTCAATGTAATACTAAAAGTTCTATTCAGAGCAATTGGGCAAGAAAAAGAAATGAAAGATATCCAAATTGAAAAGGAAGGAGTAAAATTATCTCTTTGCAGGTGATGATGTGATCTTATATGTAGAAAATACTAAAGACTCCACAAAACTGTTAGAACTAATAAGTAAATTCAGCAAAGTACCAGAATACAAAGTCAATACACAAAAATCAGTTGCATTTCCATACATTAACAGTGAATAACCTGAAAAGGAAATTACAAAAGAAATTCCACTTAGAATAGCATCAAAAAGAATAAAATACTTAGGAATTAACTTAACCAAGGAAGTGAAAGACTTGTACATTGAAAACTACAAAACATTGCTGAAAGGAATAAAAGAAGAGATAAATAAATGGACACCCATCCTATGTTTATGGATTGGAAGTCTTAATATTGTTAAAATGTCAGTATTACCCAAAGTGATCCACAGGTTCAATGTAATCTTTATCAAAATCCCAATGACATTTTTCTTGCAGAAATAGAAAATCTCATTCTAAAATTCATATGTAATCTCAAGGGGCAGTGAATAACCAGGACAATCTTGAAAAAGAATACACCCAAAAGACTCACAGTTCCTGATTTCAAAACCTACTACAAAGCTACAGTAATCAAAGTAGTACATTGTTGGTATAAAGACACTAATATAGACTAATGGGATAGAGTAGAGGGCTCAGAAAGAAACCCTCACATATACTATCAAATCATTTTTAACAAGGGTGCCAAGACCATTCAATGGGGAAAGGACATCTCTTCAACGAAACTGGATCTCCACTTGGAAAAGAATGAAGTTGGACCCTTACCTAACACCATATACAAAAATTAGCAAAATGAGTCAAGAATCTAAATGTAAGACTGAAAACAATAAAACCCTTAGAAGAAAACATAGGACAAAAGCTCACCACATTAGGTTTGGCAGTAATATCTTGGATATGACACGAAAAGCATAGGCAACAAAATAAAAAATAGACAGATTTTATGAAAATTTAAAAGTCGGTACATCAATAGACACTATCTGCAGAGTAAAAAGGCAACCCAAAGAATGGGTGAAAATATTTGCAAATTATACATCTCATAGGGATTAATATGTGAATATATAAAGAAGTCCTACAACTCAACAACAGAAAAACAAAGAAACTGATTCAAAAATGGGCAAAAGACTTGAATGGACATTTTTCCATAGAAGATATACAAATGGCCACTAAGCATATGAAGATGCTGAACATCACTAATCATTAGAGAAATGCAAAACAATCAGTAAGATATCACCTCACACCCAATAGGATGGCTGCTATCAAAAAAAGAAAAAACCACAAGTGTTACCAAGGATGTGGAGAATTTGAATTCCTCGTGCCCTGTTGATAGGAACATAAAATGGTGCAATCACTGTGGAAAACAGTGTGGAGTTTCCTCAAGAAATTAAAAATAGTATTATTCGGGGCTGGCCCCGTGGTCGAGTGGTCAAGTTCGCGTGTTCTGCTGCAGGCAGCCCAGTGTTTCTTTGGTTCGAATCCTGGGCACGGACATGGCAATGCTCATCAAACCATGCTGAGGCAGCGTCCCACATGCCACAACTAGAAGGACCCACAATGAAGAATATACAACTATGTACCAGGGAGGTTTGGGGAGAAAAAGGAAAAAAAATATTAAAAAAAAAATAGAATTACTCTATGACCCAGCAATTCTACTTCTGGGTACAACCCCAAAAGAATTGGAAGTAGAATCTTAAAGAGATATTTGTACACCTGTGTTCATAGCAGGATTATTCACAATAGTTAATAAATGGAAGCAACCCAAGTTGTCCATGGACTGATGAATGGGTAGGCAAAATGCGGTATATACATACAAAGGAATATTATTCAGCTTTAAAAAGCAAAGAAATTTTGCCATATGCCACAACATGGATGTACTTTGAGAACACTATGCTAAGTGAAATAAGCTAGTCACGAAAAGATAAATACTGTATGATTTCACTTATATGAGGGAAAATCGTATGACCAGTGAAAATCATAAAGATAGAAAGTAGAATAGTGATTGCCAGAGGCTGTGAGGAAGGGAGAAGGGGGAGTTATTGTTTAATAGGTATAGAGTTTTAGGTTTACAAGAGTTATGGGGATGGATGGTGGTGATAGCTGCACAACAATGTGAATTTATTTAATGCCACTGAACTGTACATTTTAAAATGGTTAAGATGGTAAATTTTTTGTTGTGTGTATTTTAGCTCAATAAAAAAAGCAGGAAGGGAAAAGACTCACTAAAGTCAGAAATGAAAATGGAGACATTACTACCAATTCTACAGAAATGAAAAGGATTATAAAAGAACTATAAGCAATTGTATGTGAACAAATTGGATAACCTGGATGAAAGACAGATTCCTAGAAACAAAACCTACAAAGACTGAATCACAAATAGGAAATCTGAATAGACCTATAACTAATAAGGACATTGAATCAATAATAAAAACTAGGACATTGAGTCAATAATAAAAAATTTCCTGACAGAAAAGCCCTGGGCCTGATGGCTTCACTGGTTAATTCTGTACAACATCTTGAGAAGAACTAACCAATTCTTCCCATACTTCTCAAAAAATTGAAGAGGAGGGAACACTTCCTAACTCATTCTAGGAGGCCAGCATTGCCCTGATACCAAAGCTAGACAAAGACAGTACAAGAAAACTACAGAACAATATCCCTTATGATTATTGATGCAAAATTTCTCAACAAAATACTAACAAACTGAATTCAGCAGCATATTAAAAGGATTATACACCAAGTAGGAGGTGAGCAGAGGAGGAAAGAAGGTACACTGAGAAGTAGCTGCAATTAGAGCTAAAGGGAGGAGAGCCAGAGAAAGAATAAGATTAAAACTATGTGGAAGTTCAGAAAAGACTGGTCTCAGGGAGACAGAAGAAGGCACCAAGGAAAGAGTGACCATTTTCATGAGGAGCCACAATCTAGTCATGCATGCCAAGGGGGCTGGACACATGAGGATGTAGTGTCACTGCTTCTGCTGGAACAGGTTGCTCTGGGCTCCCTGATGGCCATGTCTGTCGATTTTAAAACTTGCGTAGATCAGGCATATAGAGATGCTGAGGAATTTGTCAATATTTACTATGGGACAATGGACTAAAGAGATGGGCACCAATCAGGCTGTAAATGGACAAGGCCCTATTAATATGGAATGGCTAATGTTAACCAATTTTTTTGATGTGTTGCCTTCTAGGGAATTCCCAGTCAATATGGTAGATTGCCAAACTGTTCACTACCCAAGCCCAAAGTACAGTTCTTGTTTTGACCAGTGGAACTGTGAAGTTGGATGGCAACAAACAACACTACGTCAACCAGAACTTCCTGTTGACTGCTCAGTCCACTCATAACAACACCATGTAGAAGATTGCAAGTGATTGCTTCCATTTTCAAGATTGGGCTAGTTGTTAGAGGGGGCAAAATTCCATACTCCTTTGTTTCATTATTTCCAGCTACAGAAATTTATGTGAAGTAATTAATTTGATTGTAGAGGCACTATAAACTAGTTCATGCTGAAACTAAATTTCTTTAAGTTTTAAAATTCTTAGAAGCATCTTTTCTAGGAGCTGCCATTTTGGATTTTTGCTGTTAAGAGCTTTAATGCTAGTTTTTTACGTGCCTTGTATACATTCTACTAATGGCATTCTCATAGCAGTATTAAACACATGATCTCTGTACTGACATGCTCACTGTGAGCCCAGCCTATTGCAGAAATTCAATCCTGCTAGAATGTTATCTATGAGATATTAGCATAATGTAAGTCTCTGGGAGGAAGTGGGGCTTTTTTTGTTATTGCTAGTAGGTTAATTTTGTAGTAAAACACTTGCCTATTTTCAGTAAACAGTGGTAATGCAGTTTTAATATATGGTTTTTTCAAATCAGTTCAATTAAAACATCCCTAATTTAGGTTTGCATAACTACTCTGACATTGGAATTGCATATAGAGATAAGCAGTAGTCTTTTTCATGTTAAGTAATGTCTTTTACGTTAGCATGTTTTCTTATGAAGTAAATAGATCAACTAGAGAGGTGCAAAATGTTCTCACTTGATACCTGAATATGGGGTACATTTGGTGACTTAAAAGCAAAGCTGCTGCTGCTGCTTTTTCTTCTCCTTCTTTTTCTTCTTTTTGCTGAGGAAGATTCACCCTGAGCTAACATCTGTGGCCAACCTTCCTCTATTTTGTATGTGAACCACCACCACAGCACAGCCACTGGGGAGTGGTATAGGTCCATGCCTGGGAAGTGAACCCAGGCTGCCAAAGTGGAGCGTGCCAAAGTTAATCACTAGGCCACCAGGGTTGACCCCAAAGCAAAGCTTCTTAAAAACCTTTTTCTTGGCAGTTCCAGGTCCATAACTTTAGGTAATGAATGGTAGAAGGACTAATAGTTTTAATGACAGAATAGGGAATGAGAAATGTAGCAATCCAGGGCTGGAGCCCAAAGTAAGTATGGATGACCAAATGGTAAGTTTTTGATACTTGTTTTCTACCTCATAAAAATGTAGCCTATTTTTAGGATTTAAATCACTAAGGTAATAAGTATACTCACCAAATGGTCGTGAGTGTCACTTTTGTTCTAAAGTTTTTTCCGCTTCATCTCATACTTATCACCAATATATGTCTCAATTTATTTGAGAACTTATGGAGATAAAATGTCAGCCATAAGCCTAACTCTGTAGCAGGGTCTGACAGGAAAGTTGGAAAAAAAACTGTTAATATCTCTTTGTGACACCATTAACTTCTAAGTCTCCCATGTGAACTTCAAGCCAAAAGTCTCCTGTGTATTACCCACTCCCCAAATGAGTGATTTTTCCTTATATTTTATATTGCTATTAGTTTTTAGTTATTTAAAGTTAAAATTATTTAATTTTATGATTTGTTCTTCCATATGGCATTGAGCAAATAGACCTGTTTTAAAACATGTTCTTGTTGTGTGGCTAACTCTGTCTTTTTAGAGAGAAAATAGAGAGCAGCACACATTTATAAATCCATAAAGTTCAAAAGAACAAGTGGATTAATTTTGTCTCAACTTCTAAAGAGAAGAACCTCACTTTGGTTTTCAGTTAAACTTTAAACTTCTCTTCCATTCTTATAATTTATTTTTTTAATGTAGATGTGCTTGCTTTCTTTCCACATTGCAATTCAAAGTTTGTTTCTTATCGCTAAAATTAAAAACCAGTAATTCATTTACTCTTGCCCCAAATTACACACTATATTTCTGATATAATAATGAAAGAGAATTAAATAGGAGAAAGGGTGGAACTGAAATTCAGACCACACCTTCTTGTAGTACTGATCAAAACATATTCATTATATCCTATTTAAAATGAGCTTATTCTTATTTTGGATTGGCTTTTTAAAACTTTTTAAAGGCTGCATATAACTAGCAGTAACTGAATTGAATGGTTGTATACTATTCATTAATTGTTGTGTGTTTTAAGACTAGTATATAAATTGCTTTTTCCAAATTCTTTATAACTTTTAAATGGCTACAACTACTCTACTACTCTTACATGGACTAGATTGTATATTTCACATGCTAATATTTTTGTAACTCAAAAAAGTAAAATAAAATTTGCCTTGTGACAAGTTTTCTCTCAAAGAAAAAGATCATGACTAAGTGATATTTATTCCTAGAATGTAAGGATGATTCAACATATGAAAATCAATCATTGTAATACACCACATTAACAGAGGATAGGGAAAAAAAATCACATGATCACCTCAACTGATGCAGAAAAAGCATGACACAATTTAACCTTTTCATGATAAAAATGCTGAACAAACTATGAATAGAAGGATACTTCAACTTAATAAAAGCCATATATGAAAAACTCACAGTGAACATCATACTCACCAGTGAAAGACTGAACACTTTTCCTTTAAGATCAGGAACAAGACAAGGATGCCTACTTTCACCACTTATGTTCAACTTCTAGACTTGGAAGTTCTAACCAGAGCAATTAGGCAAAACAAAGGAAATGGAAGACATCCAAATTGGAAAGGAAGAAGTAAAACGATCTCTGTACGCAGATGATATGATCTCACAGGTAAAAAACCCTAAAGGTTTCACACACGCACAAAAATTGTTGGAACTAATCAACAATCTTAGCAAAGTCGCGGGACACAAAATCAACACACAAAAATCAGTTCCATTTCTATATACTAACAATGAACACTCCCTCCAAAATTAAGAAAACAGTTCCCTTTACATTAGCATCAAAAAGAAGAAAATACTCAGTAATACTTAGGAAGCAAGGAGGAGAAATACTTGTAAAATGAAAACTACAAAACGTTGCTAAAAGAAATTAAAGAATACATAAATAAATGGAAGTACATTCCATGTTCACATTGGAAATCTTAATATTGTTAAATGTCAGTACTCCCAAGGAAATCTACAGATTCAGTGAAATCCTTATCAAAACCCCAATGACAGTTTTTTGCTGAAATGGAAAAACCCATCCTAAAATTCATATGGAATCTCACGGGACTCTGTATAGGTAAAACAATCTTGAAAAAGCACAAAGCTGGACGACTCACCTGTCCTGATTTCAAAATCTATTATGAAGCACAGTATTCAAAACAAGTGTACTGGCATAAAGACCAGAATATAGACCAATGGAATAGAATGGAGGGCTCAGAAATAAACCTTCACATAGATGGTCAAATGATTTTCAATAAGGGTGCTAAGACTATTTCACCAAATGGTGCTGAGAAAACTGGATATCCACAAAAGAATGAAGTTAGACCCTAACACCATATACAAAAATCACCTCATGTATTAGCTCGGGCTGCTAACACAAAATACTACTGACTGACAGTACACTGGCAGAACAGTGTAAATTTATTTTCTAATAGTTCCAGTGGCTGGGACATCCAAAATCAAGGTGCCAGCAGGGTTGGTGTCTGGGGAGGATTCTCTTCCCGCCTTGCAAACAACTGCCTTCTTGCTGTGTACTCCTGTGGCCCTTCCTTAGTTTGTATGGTGGCAGGGTGGGGCAGGGGTGGGAGGGAAGCGATCTGATCTCTCTTCCTCCTCTTATAAGAACATTAACCCTGTTGGATTAGGGCCCACCCTTATGACCTCCTGTAACCTTAATCACCTCCTGAAGACCCTATCTCCAAATATATTGACTTGAGGGGTTAGGGCTTAAACATAGGAATTTGAGTGGGACATAATTCAGTTCATAGCAATTCAAAATGGATCTATGACCTAAATGTAAGACCTGAAGCTATACAACTCTTAGAAGAAAATACAGGGCAAAAGCTTCATGTTAGTGAATTTGTTATTGATTTCTTGGATATGACACAAAAAAGGCACAGACAATAAGAAAATAAAAATAGACTAATTGGATTTCTTGAAAATTTAAAAACCTTGTACATCAAAAGTTATCAACAAAGTAAAAAGGCATTGCACAAAATTGGAGAAAATATTTGCAAATCATATATTTCATAAGGGATTAGTATCCAGAATATATAGACAACTTCTAAAACTAAACAAGAGAATAAACTTGATTAAAAAGTGGGCAAAGGACTTGAATAGACATTTCTCCAAAGAAGATACACAAATAGCCAATAAGCACATGAAAACATGTTCAACATCACTAATAATTCAGGAAATACAAATCAAAACTACAGTGAGATACCCTCTCACACCCGTCAGGATGGCTCCCATCAAAAAAACAGAAAACAGGCCGGCCTGTGGCCGAGTGGTTAAGTTCGCGTACTCTGTTTCGGTGGCCTGGGGTTTCGCAGGTTCAGATCCTGGGCACGGACATGACACCACTTGTCGGGCCATGCTGGGGCGGTGTCCCACATGGCACAGCCAGAGGCACTCACAGCTACAATATACAACTATATACTGAGGGGCTTTGGGGAGAAGAATAAAAAAAAAAGATTAACAACAGTTAGTTCAGGTGCCGATCTTTAAAAAAAGAAAACAAAAACAAAATAACAACTGTTGGTGAGGATGTAGAAAAGTTGAAACTTGTGCACTGGTGGTGAGAGTGTAAAATGGTGCAGCCACTGTGGAAAATAGTATGGCGGTTCCTCAAAGAAGTAAACATAGAATTACCATTTGATCCAGCAATTCCACTTCTGGGGTATAGACCCGAAAGAATGGAAAGCAGGGTCTCAAAGAGATATTTAAACACCCTGTATATGTTCGTAGCAGTGTTATTCACAGTAGTCAAGAAGTGGAAGCAACCCAAATGTCCACTGATGGGTGAATAGATAAGCGAAAAGTGGTATATACATACCAAGGAATACTATTCTACCTTAAAAAGGAAGGCAATTCTGACATACGCTACAAAATGGATGAATCTTGAGGACATTATGCTAAGTGAAATAGGCCAATCACAAAAAGACAATATATGATTTTGCTTATATGAAGTACTTAGAGTAGACAAACTCAGAGAGAGGGAGAGTAGAGTGATGGTTGTCAGCGGCTAAGGAGAGGGTGGAATGGGGAGTTGTTTAATGAGTACAAAGTTTTGGTTTTGCAAGGTGAAAAGAGTTCTGGAGATTGATGGTGGTGATGGTAGCACAACAATATGAATGTATTTAATACCATTGAACTGTACACTTAAAAGTGGTTAAGATGGTAAATCTTATGTGTATTTCACTGAAGTAAAAAAAATGAAAAGAAAAAAGATAATTGAGCCATGTTCACAACAGACTTACAGTTTTGACAGCCTTGTGAGTAATGGGCTCAAAAATCAAAACCAAAGACCTGTACCAGAGTCTAAATACATTTGAATCCCAAAGGCCTGTGGCTCTAGGGTAAGTGGGAGCCTGAAGTGACTTCTAATTTCCAGCCCAGGTTTGTACTGCTAGGTGGTCTTGGGGACCTCAAAACTTCAATTTGATTGAGAAAACGGGGAGAAATTCCAGGAGAGGGCCCTTCCAAGGGAGTGAACCCCTAAACTGTATATAAACTCTTCCCAGATCCTCAATGGACAACCAAGACCTGGTGGCCAGGGCACCAGCTACAGTGAGCCCATTGCGTGGAGGACATCTGGAGGTGGCGCCCAGCCTTCCTGTGGACCCCAGTTATTGTTGACTCCTTGTCTTTCAGCCCATAGGACATCCTTGAGCATTTCTTATAGTGCAGGTCTGCTAGTTAAGAAATCTCTTTTCATTTATACTAAAATGATTCCATCTACACCGAATTCTAGAAAATGGAAAATATACTGAAGCAGATTAGGGAGGGAAGAGGGAAGGATTACAAGGAACGTGAGGAAACTTTGGAGGTTGTGGATGTATCCATTATCTTGACTGTGGTGATGGTTTTGTGTGTTTATGCATACATCAAAACTTTTCAAATTATATACTTTAAAGATGTGCAGTTTACTGTATGTCAGTTATACCTCAATGAAGCTATAGTTTAAAAACAGAGAAGTTGAAAGCAATTGAATGGAAAAGATATATCATGCAAACAGTAAACATAAGAAGGCTGGAGTGGCCATACTTGGTCTAATTCCCAGAATTAAAAAGGAGCATTTTATAATGGAAAAAGGATTAATTCATCAGGAAGATGTAACAATGAAAAATGTCTATGCTCCTAATAATTGAACTTCAAAATATATAAAGCAAAAAACTGACAGAAATGAAAGGAGATTGGGGCCAGCCCGGTGGCGCAGCAGTTAAATTCACACGTTCTGCTTCAGCGGCCCGGGGTTCACCAGTTCGGATCCTGGGTGCAGACCTATGCACTGCTTGTCAGGCCATGCTGTGGTAGGCGTACCAAATATAAAGTAGAGGAAGATGGGTACAGATGTTAACTCAGGGCCAGTCTTCCTCAGCAAAAAGAGGAGGATTGGCAGCAAACGTTAGCTCAGGGCTAATCTTCCTCAAAAAAAGAAAAAAAAAAGAAAAAGAAAAAGAAATGAAAGGAGAAATGGATATATCCACAATCAAAATTGAAGATTTTAACTCCCCTCTCTCAGTAACTGATAGAACAGCTAGGCAAAAAATCAACAAAGATGCAGAAGACTTGAACAACATCATCAACCACTTTGACTTAATTGACATTTATAGAACACTGCCCCCAATAACAGCAGAAGACACTTTTCAAGTGCACAGGGAACATCCACTGAGATAGACCCTGCCGTGGTCTGAATGTTTGTGTCCCCCCACAAATTCGTATGTTAAAGTCCTAATGCCCCATATGATGGTGTGGGAGGTGGAGCCTTTGGGAGGTGCTTAGGTCCTGAGGGTGGAACCTACATGAATGGGATTAGTGCTCTTATAAAAGAGGCTCTACAGAGCTCCCTAGCCCCTTCCACCCTGTGAGGACACAGAAGGCACTGGCTGTGAGCCAGGAAGAGGGCCTCCACTAGAATGTGACCATGCTGGCGCCTTGATCTTGAACTTCCCAGCCTCCAGAACTGTGAGAAATAAATATCTGTTTATAAGCTACCCAGTTGATGGTATTTTGTTATAGCAACCTGAATCAACAAAGACACCAAATGCTGGGCCATCAAACAATAACATTCAAAAGACTGAGTTCTCACAGGCTGTTCTCTACCACTATGGAGTTAAATTAGAAAACAATAACAAATGATATCTAGAAAAGCCCCAAATATTTTTTTTTTATTGAGTTGATGATAGGTGACAATCTTGTGAAATTTCAGTTGTACATTAATGTTTGTCATTAGTTGTAGGTGTTGTAGGTGCACCACTTCACCCTTTGTGCCCACCCCCACCCCACCTTTCCCCTGGTATCCACTAAACTGTTCTTAGTCCATAATTTTAAATTCCTCATATGAGTGGAGTCGTACACAGATTATCCTTCTCTAGCTGGTAGAAAAGCCCCAAATATTTTGAAGTTAAACAACACACTTCTAAGTAACTCATGAGAATCTCAAGACTCAAAATTGTTTTTAACTGACTGATAATAAAAATACAACATTTCAAAATTTGTGGCATGTATCTAAAAGGTTAGGAAATTTATCATTTTAAATGTCTATATGAAAAAGGAAGAAAAGGCAGTAATCAATGATCAAAAATTATTTTATAAAAGATAAAAAATTTAAAAATCAACTTTTCACCTCAAAAATCTAGAAAAAGGCAAATTAAAATCTAAACAAGTAGGAATAGATAAATAGGACTACACCAAACTTAAAAACTGTATCAAAGGACACAAACAACAAAGTAAAAAGGAAGCCTATGAAATTGGAGAAAATATTTGCAAATCAAATATCTGATCACCCCTTGGTTAATATTCAGACTATGTGAAGAACTCCTACACCTCAACAACAACAACAACAACAACAACAACAACAAAACTCCAAGTAACCTGATTGGAAAATGGACAAAGAACTTCAATAGACATTTCTCCAAAAGATACAGATGGCCAACAAACATATGAAAAGGTGTTCAACATTACTAATCATTAGAGAAATGCAAATTAAAACTATGAGATATCACCTCCCACCCGTGAGGCTGGCTACTATGAAAAAAAATAGAGAACAATAAGTCTTGATAAGGATGTGGAGAAATTGGAACACTTGTGCACTGTTGGTGGAATTGTAAAACAGTGTGACTGCTGTGGAAAACAGTATGGTGGTTCCTCAAAACATTAAAAATAGAACTACTCTATGATCCTTCAATCCCACTTCTTGGTATATATCCAAAAGAATTGAGAGCAGAGTCTCAAAGAGATATTTGTACACCCATATTCATAACAGTGTATTCACAATAGCCAAAAGATAGAAGCAGCCCAAATGTCCATTGATGGATGAATGGATTAAAAAAATGTGGTACGTACATACAATGGAATATTATTTAGCCTTAAAAAGGAAGGAAATCCTGTCACATACCACAACAAAGTTACCTTGAGGACATTGTGCTAAGTGAAATCCGCCAGCCACACAAAGACAAATACTATAAGATTCCACTGTATACATGCGGTATCTAAAATAGTCAAATTCATAGAAACAAAACGTAGAATGGTGGTTACCAAGGGCTGGGGGCAGGGGAAAATGGAGAATTGTTTAATGGTATATAGTTTCAATTTTGCAAGATGAAAAAGATCTGGAGATCTGTTGCACAACAATGGGAATAGACTTAACACTACTGAAATGCACTCTTAAAAATGGTCAGGCTGGTACTGTTTATGTAATGTGGTTTTACAACAGTTAGAAAAAATCAAAACAAGACATAAGCAAGTAATAAACGTAAGAACAGAAATCAATTAGGGGCCAACTGGTGGCGCAGTGGTTAAGTGCCCACGTTCCACTTCCGTGGCCCAGGGTTCACTGGTTCAGATCCCAGGTGGGAACGTGACACCGCTTGGCAAGCCAGCTAATTCCAGAACATTTTCTTCACTCCAAAAAGAAACCCCAGACCCACGAGCAGTCACTGTCCATTTTCCTCTCCCTCCAGCCCCTAGCAACCACTAATCTACTTTCTGTCCCTATGGATTTGCTTATTCTGGATATTTCATATAAATGGATCATAAAATATGTGGCCTTTTGTCTCTGGCTTCTTTTACTTATAAGGTTTTCAAGGTTCATCCATTTTGTAGCATGTATGAGTGCTCCATTCCTTTTTATGGCCAAATAACATTCCATTATATATATATCCCATAATTTTGTTTATCAGTGATGGACATGGGGGTTTTTCCTTCTTTTTGGCTATTATAAATAATGGTGCTATGAACATTTGTGCATATGTTTTTGTTTGGACATATGCTTTCATTTCTCCTGGGTATACACCTAGGAGTAGAATTGTTGAGTCCAAAGGTAACTCTGTGTTTAGCTTTTTGTGGAACTGCCACCCTGTTTTCCAAGTTGCTGCACCATTTTGCATTCCCACAAGCAATGTATGAGAGTTCTGATTTCTCCATACCCTCATCACCACTTATTATTGTTTGTCGTTTTGATTATAGCCATTTTGGTGGGTGTGAAGTGGTATCTCATATGGCTTTGATTTGCTTTTCTCTAATGACTCAGGATCTTGAGCATCTTTTCATGTGCTTATTGGCCACTGTATATCTCTTTGGAGAAATGTCTATTCAAATCCTCTGCCCATTTTTAAATTGGATTATTTGTCTTTTTATTGTCAAGCTGTAATAGTTCTGTATGTATTCTGGATTCTAGACTCTTGTCAGCTATATTATTTGAAAGTATTTTCTGCCATTCCACGGGTTCTCTTTTCACTTTCTTGACAATGTCCTTTGAATCACAAAAGTTTTTAAATTTTGTGCCATCCAATTTATCTATTTTTTCTTTGGTTTCTTGTGCTTTTAGTTGTCATAATATAAGAAACTGTTGCCTAGTCCAAGGTCATAAAGATTTGCACCAGTTTTCTTCTCAAGTTTTTTACAGTTTTAGCTCTTAAATTTAGGTCTTTGATCCATTTTTGTTTAATTTTTGTATATGGTGTAGGGTAGGAGTCCAACTTCATTCTTTTGCATGTGGATATCCAGTTGTCCTAGCATCACTTATTGAAAATATATTTAACGTTTTAAAATGTTTCACGTGCACTTGAAAGAATGTATATTCTATAGATGTTGAGTACAATATCCTATATATGTATGTTAGGTCAGGGGTTTTTTTGCATGTATTCTACAAACTTATGGATTTTTTTGTGTGTGTTTCTCAAGTACTGAATGATGTGTTAAAATCTTCCATTACGATGTTTATCTATTTCTTTTCATTATTCTATAAATGTTTGCTGTATGTATTTTAAGGCAATACTATTAATTACATGCAAATTAAAATGTGCTATAACTTCCTGGTGAAATTAACATTTCATTTTTATGACCTTTTATCTTTACCATTTTATCACTATCTAAAAATAATTATTCTGAATGAAAGAAGTTAGACTCAAAAAGATAGAAATTATATGATTCCATGTATATGACATTCTAGAAAGAGCCAAACCATAGTAATGGAATAAAGGTCAGTGGTTGCCAGGAGTTGGGGTTGGGAGAAGAAGGTGACTACAAAGCACAAGGGAATTTTTTGGGTGATGGAAGTGTGGTGGTGAATACATAACTCTATGCATCTGTCAAAACTCATAAAATTGTATACCACAAAGAGTACATTTTAGTATATGCAAATTAAAAAATACCATGCTGTTGGGGAAACCCAAGATGGAAAGCCGACTGTGACAGATAAATTTACCTGTATTTTAAACGTGACATACACACTTGAAGAGAATGGGAAGGAAGGGGTTAACCTATATAACTTTCAAGAACAGTGTTTTGACTGGATACTGTAAGCCTAGTGACAAAAAAAAAACTGTCCATATACACTGATGTTGGTTGGTAAATTTGTTTCTCACATTCTGTAACCCACAGGATATGGGCTAGCAATTCTGAAGCTACTTTACATATATAACAAATAGGTAAATATATTATAGACAATGAGAGTCAGGTTTCTCACTGTCTCAGAAAGAAGTTAGAGGCACACAAAGGAGGAATGCTACCCTGTGGTGCTGGATTAGATTCTGAGGTATCAGTAGGAACTCTTTGTTTATATGCAAATTTTCATACTTTGGTAAAATATACGTAGCATAAAAGTTCCCATTTTAACCATTTTTAAGTGTACAGTTCAGTGGAATTAAGAACATTCACATTGTTGTGCAACCATCACTGTTACCATATCCAGGACTTTTTCATCATCTCAAACTGAAACTCTGCATCCATTAAACAATAACTCCCTATTCTCCCTCCCTTCAGCCCCTGGTAATCTTTGTTTTACTTTCTGTCTTTATGTATTTGACTATTTAAGGTTCCTCATACAAGTGGACTCATATAATATTTGTACTTCCTTGTTTATTTCACTTAGCGTAATATCTTCAAGGTACATCCACATTGTAGCATGTATCAGAATTTCATTCTTTTTTTAAGGCTGACTAATATTCCATTGTATGTATACATCATACTTTATCCATTCATCCATTTATGGACAACTGGATTGTTTCTACCTTTTGGCTATTGTGAATAATGCTTCTATGAATGCTGACATACAGATAACTGCTTGAGTCCATCCCTTCATTTCTTTTAGCTATATACCTAGAAGAGGAACTGCTGGATCAATTATTAAATCTATGTTTAATATTTTGAGGACCGCCATACTTTTTCCACAATGACTGCACCAGTTTACATTCCCAGTACCACTGCACAAAGGTTCCAGTTTCTCCACATCCTTGCCAACACTTCTTAATGTGGCACATGACTGTATATATAGACACACGTCTATATACACACACACACATACACACACTAGTTTATATATACATGTATATACACACAGAGATAGATTTAGAAATACAGATGTGCACACATATGACTTAGTATTCACATGTTTCCTTGCTCTCTCAGCTGAGGGCCTAGACACAGTAACTCGCCAGTAGCAATGAGCACCCTCAGCACCCAGATCTTGGTTTCTAAATACCATTCTCCAGTTAAAGGGACCAGGGCCCCTTGGAGAAATGGTTGATTCCAGGGCTGGAGCAAGGAAAATACAAGATAATTCTAAAGTTTCGTTGGTGGCAGAAAGTAAGGAAGTGCTAGAAAAAGGAAAAGGATGAGGGCACGTAAAAAGACACAGGAGCCAACCTGAAAGAGTTGCCATTGGCCACAGCTGGAACAATTTGAGAAACGTTTTCTTAGTATTCTTCTCCAAAATCCATGACCTCAACCTATTTATGAGATAACATCAGGCAAACCTAGACAGTCTTCAGAATACCTGATGTGTACTCTTCAAAAGGGTCAAGGACATAAAAGACAAGGAAAGACTGAGGAACTGTCACAGATTAGAAGAGAATAAGGAAACATGACAGCTAAATTTAAAGTGGAATCTTGGATTGGATTTTGGAACAAAAAAAAAACATTAGTGGGAAAACTGGTGAAATCTAAGTAGGGTCAGTGACTAAACTACAGTTTAGTTAGTGGTATTGCAACAGTGTTAATTTCTTGATTTTGATAATTGTACTAGGTTATGTAAGATGTTACCGTTAGGGGATGCTGAGTGAAGAGCACAGGGGACTATTATACAGTCACTGCCACTGTTCTGTACCTTGAAAATGTCCCTTAAGTCAAGGTTTGTTTATATATTCCGTATGCTTACCTGATTTTTTGTGTCTTTCTCAGTACTGAATGGTGTGTTAAAATCTCCCACCATGATGGTAGATTAGTTTATTTCTCTTCATAATTATATCAATGTTTATTTTATATATTTAAGGTTATATTGTTAGGCACATGCAAATTTAAAATTGCTGTATCTGCTTGGTGAAATAATATTTTATCTTTATGAAGTCTCCCTCTTTATCACTTGCAGTGACTTTGCCTTGAAGTCTATTTCATTTGATATTAGTGTAGCTATAGCAACTTTATTTTGGTTAGAATTCCCATAAATATCTTTTTCTATCCATTTACTTTCAACCTCAGTATCCTTATGCTTCAGAAGTTTTTCATCATTGCCTTTTTATTGTGCCCTTATTTAGGCTACAGATGTGTGGGAGCTAACATTCCCTTCCTGCTATTTTTAAAGAAAAAATATCAGCCAAAATGATAAATTCTTACATGTTTAGGGTACGTTCTCACTTCTTGATATCTCCCTAAATGCACATCAACATTGAAATAGGATTCAGAAGTTCTTTTTTAACCGCATGTAATACACTTAAAAAAAAAATCCAGCCTGACAACCTTTGCCTTTTAACTTGAACATTTAGCACATTTACATGATTGTAATTACTGATATGTTTCAATTTATAACTAACATCTTATTTTGTACTTTTTATTGTACTACCTGTTTCATGTTTATTTTTCTCTTTTCTTGCCCTCTTTTGGATATATTCAATATTTTTTCTCATCTCTCACCTGTTACTCCCTGCCCCCATCAGTTTGGAAGTTAGAGTTAGGGCTATGATACTTTCGTTGTTCACTCTAAGAATTACTACATGCTCTCTCTTAAAACAAAAAGTAATAAATAAATAAATGAAAAAATAAATAAAAGTCTGATTATAGCCTTTGCCTATTTCTGTGATGGGAGTACTTTCATCATGGCTGCTTTCAAGCTACCATCACTGAATGTGGAGTTGGACAGAGACATGTAGCAATGGCTTGTAAATGGCTTTGAGCTGGTTTCACACCACTCACACCCTTAATAAATTAAAGAGCCTTAGAATACTTGAACTCCATATTCTGACTATTATGCTATTGTTGACACGTATTTTAACTCTTTGTATTAGTTTTCTATTGCTGCTGTTACAAATTACCACAAGTTTAGTGGCTTGAAACAACACAAATTTATTATCTTCCAGTTCAGTAGGTTAGAAGTTCAATACAGATCTCATCAAGCCAAAATCAAAGTGTTGGCAAGTCTATCTTCCTTGCTAGCACCCTAGGGGAGAATCTGTTTCCTTGCCTTATCCAGCCTCTAGAAGTGGCCTGTACATCTTGTCTCATGGCCTCTTCTTCATTCATCAAATCCAGTAACAGCAGGTCAAGTCGTTCTTACAACCCATCACTCTGACCTTTTCTCCTGCCTCCCTTTCCCACCTGTTAGGACCCTTGTAATGACATTGCCGCTATAATCCAGATAACCTCCCCATATTAAAATCAGCTGATTACCAACCTTAATTCCATCTGCAACCTTAATTTTCATTTTCCATGTAACATAACATATTCACAGGTTATGGGAATTAGGATGTGGGCATCTTTGGGGGATCATTACTTTGCTTACCTCTCTTGCTTTAAATTTTTTTTTATTTAACCCATGATATATTATTATTATTGTCATTGTTTTTAATGCCAATGTTTAAATTTACCCACACAGTTGCTATTTTCTGTGCTCTTTACTACTGCTTGCAGCCCAGATCTGCTATCTGCCAATTTCCTCTTGCCCAAAGTACCTCCTCTTGGTGTTACTCATTTCACTTTTTTGTAACCAGGTGTGGATTTCTTTTTACTTGTTCTGCTTGAGATTTGTTTAGCTCTTTGAATCTGTGAGTTGTGTCTTTCATCAATTCTGGCAAATTCTTAAGTCATTATCTTCTTAAATATTTCTTCTCCATTTTCTCTCTCTTCCCATCTGGGTCCATAATCACATATATGTTAAACCTGCTAACCTTATCTTCTGTGTTTCTTACCCCTTCATATTTTCCATCTCTTTGACTTTTTGCTCCATTCCAGATAATCTTTTCAGTTCTATATTCCAGTTCACTAATTTCTTTTCAGTTTGTCTAATTTGCTGTTAAACTCATCCATTTAATTATATTTTCTTTGTTTTGATTCTTTTTCAAATCTCATTCTTTTTTTGTACATATATTCAAGATTATCTTTTATTTCTTTCAAAATATTAAACATAATTACTGTAAAGTCTGTGCCTAATAATTCCATTTATCTGAAATTCTTGAAGGTCTGTTTCAGTTTTTTTGTCATTCATGGTACCTTGTTTCTGTTTTTGTCATTTTTGACTATCAGATGCTCATTTTTCTTGGAATTTTATTTCAGAAATTCTTTGAGGTGGAATCTAAAAAGTAAAACAAACAAACAAAACAAATTGTCTCATAGATAGAGAGAACAAACTTGTGGTGGCCAGAAGTGAGGCGGGTGAGGGGTTGGGTGAAACAAGTAGAGGGGATTAAGAAGTACAAACTTCCAGTTATAAAATAAATGAGTCACAAGGATGTAATATACAGCATAGGGAATATAGTCAATAATATTGTAATAACTTTGTATGATGTCAGATGGTTACTAGACTTGTGATCATTTTGTAATGTATATAAATATCGAATCACTGTTTATTCTGAAATGAACATAATATTGTATGTCAACTATACTTCCACTAAGGGAAAAAAAGAAATTATGTGAAGCTTGGAATAAATGTGGATTCTTCCAGAGGGGATTTATGTTTGTGTCTGCCAGGTTCCTGGAAGGACTCCCAATCCAGGATCACTCTAAAGTTACTTCTCAATTTTCAGATTACCCAGGTGGTATGAACTGAGGCTGCAAAACCATGTGAGGGCCGCTTGTCATTTCTGTATTCTCAGAGGTAATCCTTTTAAGCCAAATTGGAGACGATCAACTCTCATCTGGGGTGAAGGCCAGTTTATTTCTATTTCACTGTCAGTACTGTGGGTATGGTCCTTTGGGGTCCCAGCTTTAGGCATGGAGGCCGTTCTTTTACAGTCCTTTCTTGGGTGGGTCCTGAGAGTTGTTTTCTGTTCCTCAAACACCTGAGACTGTGAAAACCCAAACTCAGGTTCACCTGGTAAGGCAAAGATTCCCAAGGAGAAGGAGGCTGCAGTTGCTCTCTAAGTTCACTTCTTTGCTTTTGGGACCTGACTAGAGAATTCCCAGCTTTCCTACCAACTCATTGGAGAGTTTTAATATTAAAAAAATTATCCACAGTTTTAAATTTTTTAGTGTTAGGGTCAAATCAGGTATGTAGCATGTATTTTCTGATAATTAAAAGCCACTCTTTCAGACCTTTTATTTCAACAATGTGTTTTTAAATTTCTGAGATTTCTAATTCTCTTTTTTTAAAAAAAAAATGTTGTGGTAACATATATACAACATGAAACTTACCATTTTAACCATTTTTAAGTATACAATTCAGTGGCATTAATTACATTCATAATGTTGTGCAACCACAACATCACTATCTATTTCCAAGACTTTTTTTTAATCACCCCTGGGACTCTACCCACTAAGCAATAAGTCCCCATCCCCTGGTGACCTGTAATCTACTTTCTGTCTCTCCTAATTTGCCTATTCTAGGTACCTCATGTAAGTGGAATTACGCAATATTTATCCTTTCGTCTCTGGCTTATTTCACTTAGCATGTTTTCAAGGTTCATCCATGCTGTTGTATGTGTCAGAATTTCTTCTTATGACTGAATAACGCTCTTTTTTATGTTTCTACTATATTTTGTTTATTCATTCAGTAGTTGATGGGCATTTGGGTTGTTTAAACCTTTTGGCTGTTGTGAATAATTGCTGCTATGAACACTGATGTACAAATATCTGAGTCCCTGCTTTCAGTTCTTTTGAGTATATGCCCAGAAATGGAATTGCTGGGTCATATAATATTTCTGTGTTTGGCTTTTTTTTTTAATATAGAAATAGAGAACAAGTTTCCTTTTTTTTCATGTTTAGCTTTTTGAGCAACTGCCAAACTGTTTTTCCACAGTGGCTAAACCATTTTACATCCCCACCAACAGTGTATGAGGGTCCCAATTTCTCTGCATCCTTGGTATTTTCTGTGGTTTTGATTATAGCCATTTTGGTATGTGGAAAGTAGTATCTCATTGTGGTTTTTATTTTTCTTTCTTTAATGGCTAATGGTGGTAAGCGTATTTTCATGTACTCCTTTGCCCTAAGTATATCTTCCTTGGAGAAATGTCTATTCAAGTCCTTTTCTCATTTTTTAATTGAGTTTTTTGTTTTGAGTTGTAGGACTTTCTTAGGTATTTTGGATATTAATCCCTTATCAGATATAGATTTGCAAATATCTTCTCCCATTTTGTAGGTTGCCTTTTCACTCTCTTGATAGTGTCCTTTGATGCACAAAAAATTTTAATTTTCATTAAGTCCAATTTACCTATTTTTGTCTTTTGTTGCCTGTACTATCATTGTCATATCCAAAAAAGTCATTGCCAAATCCAATGTCATGAAGCTTTTCCCCTGTGTTTCTTCCAAGACTTCTATTGTTTTAACTTGCATGTTTAGGTCTGTGGTCCATCTTGAGTAATTTCTATGTATGATGTAAGTATGAGTCCAACTTCATTCTTCTCTATGTAGATATCCAGTTTTCTCAGCACCATTTGTTGAAAAGACTATCCTTTCCACATTGAATGGTCTTAGCACTTGAATCGAAATTATATTGGACTATATATGTGAGAGTTTATTTCTGGGCTCTTTATTTTATTTCATTGATCTATATGTCTGTCTTTATGCTAGTACTACACTATTTTGATTACTGTAGTTTTGTAGTTAGTTTTGAAATCAGGACATGAGAGTCCTCCAATATTGTTCTTCATTTTCAAGACTGTTTTGGTTATTCAGTGTTCCTTGAGATTCCATGTGAATTTTAGGATGCGTTCTTCTATTTCTGTAAAAACTGTCAGGATTTTATTTTTTAAGGAAGATTAGCCCTAAGCTAACATCTGCTGCCAATCCTCCTCTTTTTGCTGAGGAAGACTGCCCTGAGCTAGCATCTGTGCCCATCTTCCTCTACTTTATATGTGGGACACCTGCCACAGCATGGCTTGACAAGCAGTGCATAGGTCTGCACCTGGGATCCAAACCAGCGAACCCTGGGCCACCGAAGCAGAACATGCAAACTTAACTGCTGTGCCACCAGGTTGGCCCCCAAAATGTTAGGGTTTTGATAGAAATTTCATTGAACCTATAGATTGCTTTGGGTAGTGTTAGCATCTTAACAATATTAAGATTTACAATCTGAACATGGGATGTCTTCCTATTTATTTATATCTTTAATTTCAACATTGTTTTGTAGTTTTCAGCTTTCACATCTTTTCCCTCTTTGGATAAATTTATTCCTAAATATTTTTCTTTTTGATAATAATGTAAATAGAATTGGTTTCTTAATTTACTTTTAGTATTGCTCATTGTTAGCGTTTGGAAATACAACTAACATTTTTTACTTTATTATGATTGACATGCAAAAAGCTCTACATAACTAATATATACAACTTGGAGATAAGTATACACCTGTGAAACCATCAGTACAATTAAGGCCATAAACTTGTCCATCACTTCCAAAAGTTTCCTTTCCCTTTATTTATTTTTATTATTTATCTGTTTATTTATTATGTATATTTCTTTTGTGGTAAGAGCACTTAACATAAGAACTACTTCTCAGCAAAGTTTTAAGTATATCATACAGTATTGTTGACTATAGGCCTTGTGTTGTACAGTAGATCTCCAGAACTTATTCATTTTGCATAACTGAAACCTTTTACCCTTTGACCAACCAACACCTCTCCATTTTTCTCTCCTCACAGTCCCTGGTAACCACTATTCTATGCTCTGGTTCTGAATTTGACTAATTTAGATTTATCATAAAAGTGGGATCATGCAGTATTTGTTCTTCTGTGCCTGGCTTATTTCACTTAGCATAATGTCCTCCAGGTAAATCTATGTTGTTGCAAATGTCAGGCTTTGCTGCTTTTTAAAGGCTGACTAATATTCCATTGTATTTATATATACAATTTATATACATTTTCTTTATCCATTCATCCATTGACATTTAGGTTGTTTCTACATCTTGATTATTGGGAATGATGCTGCAATGAACATGAAAGTGCAGGTATCTCTTTGAGATTGACTTCAATACTTTTGGATAAATACCAAACATATAGTGGGATAGCTGGATCATATGGTGTTTCTACATTCAACTTTTTGAAGAACCTCCATACTTTTTCCATAGTGGCTGCACCAATTTACATTCCTATCAACAGTGTACACAGCATCCCATTTCTCAACATCCTCACCAACACTTGTTCTCTTTGGTTTTTTTGATAAAAGCCATTCTAACAGGAGTGAGGTGATATCTCACTGTGGTTTTCATTTGCATTTCCCAAATGATTAGTGATGTTGAACACTTTGATATAGCTATTGGCCATTTATATGTCTTCCTTTGAGGAATGTCTATTCAGGTCCTTTGCTCATTTTTTAATCAGGTTGTTTATTTATTGTTGAGTTTTTTATCATAGGAGTTTCTTATATGTTTTGGATGTTAACCTCTTATCAGATATATGGTTTACAAATATTTTCTTCCATTCCGTAGGTTGCCTTTTCATTTCGTTGATTGTTTCCTTGGCTGTGCAGTAACTTTTTAGTTTGATATAATCCTACCTATCTATTTTTGCTTTTGTTGCCTGTGCTTTGGTGTCATATCCAAGAAATTATTGCCAACTCCAATATTTAGCTTTTTCCCTATGTTTTCTTCCAAGAGTTTTATAGTTTCTGGTTTTATGTTTTTGTCTTTAATACATTTTAAGTTGATGTTTGTATATGGTGTGAGTTATGGATCCAACATCATTC
Source organism: Equus quagga (assembly GCF_021613505.1). Taxonomy (NCBI): domain Eukaryota; kingdom Metazoa; phylum Chordata; class Mammalia; order Perissodactyla; family Equidae; genus Equus; species Equus quagga. Next base: position 40,477,860 of record NC_060274.1, on the reverse strand, counting down.
TTCTGCCTGTGGATATCCAGTTTTCCCATCATGGTTTATTGAAGAGACTGTTCTTTCCCCATTTTGTGTTCTTGGTACCCTTCTCAAAGATCAGTTGATGATGTGTGGACTTATTTCTGGGCTCTCTATTTTTACTGTAGCTTTGTAAAACATTTTGAAATTGGGAAGTGTGATGCCCCCAGCTTTGTTCTTCTTGCTCAAAAGTGCTTTGGCCATTTGGGGTCTTTTGTGGTTCCAAAGGAATTCTAGGATTATTTTTTCTATTTTTGTAAAGAATGCCATTGGGATTTTGATAGGGATTGCATTGAAACTGTAGATCACTTTGAGTAGTATGGACATTTTAACAATATTAATTCTTTCAATCCATAAACATGGGATGTCCTTCCATTTCTTGGTGTCTTCTTTAATTTCTTTCTTCAGGGTTTTAAAGTTTTAAGTGTGCAAGCCTTTCACCTTCTTGGTTACATTTATTTCTAAGTATTTTATTCTTTTTGATGTTGTAAATAAGATTGTTTTCTTAATTTCCTTTTTGGATAGGTTGTTGTTTGCATATAGAAATGCAACTGATTTTTGTATCCTGCAACTTCACTGAACTCATTTATTGGTTCTAAAAGTTTTTTTGTGTGGAGTCTTTAGGGCTTTCTATGTAGAAGATCATGTCATCTGCAAAGAGATAATTTTACTTCTTCCTTTCTGACTTGGATGCCTTTTATTTCTTTTTCTCGCTTAATTGCTACATCTAGGACTTAGAGTACTGTGTTGAATAGGAGAAGCAAGATTGGGCTCCTTGCCTTGTTCTGGATTTTAGAGGGAAAGCTTTCAGCTTTTCATCATTGAGTATAATATTAGCTGTAGGCTTTTCATAAATGGCCTTTATTGTGTTAAGGTAAGTCCTTTCTATACCTGTTTTGTTGTGAGTTTTTATTATGAAATGGTGTTGAATTTTGTCAAATGCTTTTTCTGCATCTATTGAGATGATCATGTGATTTTTATTCTTCATTCTGTTAATGTGGTGTATCACATTGATTGATTTGCATAATTTGAAGCATCTTACATCCCAGGGCTAAATCTTACTTGGTCATGGTATACAATCTTTTTAATATGCCATTTAATCAGTTTGCTAGTATTTTGTTGAGGATTTTTCATCTATGTTCATCAGGGATGACTGTTTTTGTTCTCTCACTGAGCTTAAGAAGATTATTTTGAATTCTTTGTCAAAGAGTTCATGGATTTCCATTTCTTTAGAGTTAGTTACTAGAGCTTTATTAGGTTTCTTTGTGGTGTTATACTTGCCTGATTCTTTGTGATCCTTTTAGCTTTGGTTTGGTATCTGTGCGTTTGAAGAAGCAGTTACCTTTTCTAGTCTTTACTGACTGGTTTCAGCAGGGAAACACCTCTTCAGTCAGCCTGGTCAAATATTCTGGGTGGACTGGCTGATGGACCTATGGATGGACCTACTGCTGAGGTCTCTGAGCAGGCCTGCTGCACGTGTCCACAGGTATGTGGCCTGCTGCCATCATCACAACTGATTTTTGTGTCTTGACTTTGTTATCTGCAATTTTCCTGAATTTGTTTATTAGGTCTAATAGATTGTTGTTGTTGTTTGGTTTTTGTGGAATCTTTAGGGCTTTGTACACACGTGATCATGTCATCTTTAAGCGGAAATAGTTTTACCTCTTCTTTTCCAGTCTGGATCCTCTTTATTTCTATTTATTGCCTAACTGCTCCGAATAGGATTTCCATCACTATGTTGAACAGAAATGACAAAAGTGAGCATCTTTTTCTTGTTTCTGTTTCAGGGAAAAACTTTCAGGCTTTCACCACTGAGGATGGTGTTAGCTCTGGTTTTTCATATACAGCCTCTATTATGCTGAAGAAGTTCCCTTCTATTCCTAGTTTGAGAGTTTTTGTCATGAAAAGTTGTTGAATTTTGTCAAATGCTTTTTCTGCATGAATTGAGAAGATCATGTGGGTTTTTTCCTTCATCATATTAATGCATATATTACACTAATCAATTTTCATATGTTGAACCATCCTTGCATTCCAGGAATAAGTCCCACTTGGTCATGGTGTATAATCCTTTTTTATGTTTCTGGACTCTGTTTGCTAGTATTTTGTTGAGAATTTTTATATCAATATTCATAAAGGATGTTGGTCTGTGTTTTCTTGTAGTGTCTTTGGCTTTGGTATCAGGGTAATGACCTCATAAAATGAGAAGTGCTCTTTAATTTTTTTTGAAGAGTTAGAGAAGGATTGGTGTTAATTCTTCTTGAAATGTTTGGTAGAATTCACTGGTGAAGACATCTGGTCCACGGTTTTCTTTGTTGGGAGGTTTTTTGATTACTAATTCAGTATCTTTACTTGTTATAGAGCTATTCAGATTTTCTATTTCTTCATTATTCAGTTATGGTTGATTATGTGTTTCCAGAAAACTGTTTTTTTCACTTGGGTTATCCGATTTGTTGGTGTACATCTGTTCATAGTATCTTCTTACAGTTCTTTTGAATCAGTAGTAACGTCCCCACTTTCATTTTTGAGTTTAGTAATTTGACTTCTCTCCATTTTTTCTAGGTGAGTTTAGCTAAAGGTTTGTTAATTTTGTTGATCTTTTCAAAGAATCAACTTTTTATTTCATTGATTTTTCTCTATTGTTTTTCTATTCTCTGTTTTAGTTTTGTCTGCTCTAATCTTTAATATTTCCTTCCTTTTGCTAGCTTTGAGTTTGGTTAGCTCTTCATTTCTTTGTTCCTTAAGGTATAGAGTTATTGATTTGAGATCTTTCTTAACATAGATATTTACAGGTATAAAATTCCCTCTTAGCACTGATTTTGCTGCCTCACATAAGTTTTGGTATACTTTTTTTATTTTAATTTTTGTCAGAGTGCTTTCTAATTCTCTTGTGATTTATTCTTTAATGCATCACTTGTTTGAGACTGTTTAATTTCCACATATTTGTGAATTTTCCAGTTTTCCTTCTATTTTTGGCGTCTAGGTTCATCTCTTGTGATAGAAAAGTTACTCTGTATGATTTAAATCTTTTTAAATTTATTAAGACTTGTTTTGTGGTCTAACATCTGGTCTATCCTGGAGAATGTTCCATTTGCACTTGAGAAGAATGTGTGTTTGGCTGTGAAATGCCACATAGCCACTAAAACTCATGTTCAGGAAGAATATGTAATTTCAGTGAACATATATTAATTATTTTAAAATATATTTTACAATAAAATTTATTTTAAAATATTATCTGACCTCCCTCACTCCACTGGCAATCATTGCTGCCTTCAATCAGGCCATTTAGTGGTTGCCCACGCCCCCAAATCTTCCTAATCGTAGTCCTCTTGGATTTATATTTAAGTTGGGTCTCATAAACCCCTGTGGCTTTGCTTATCAGCTCACATTTACAGATCATTAATTATCTTCTGAACTCAAGACAGCAATTATGAGCTTCCATTTTACTGAGGAGAACAAGGATGGATTCTCAGGGAAGGAACGAGACCATGTACCAGGCAATGTATTAAGTCACTTTATAAATATTAACTCATTCAACCCTCAGAGAGAGGAAGGAACCTATTATTATCCCCGTTTTTCAAACGAGGAAACTAGGGTTCTGGGACGTTTCTATCTTGCCTGAGGTTCCAGAGCTGGTAATTGGTGAAGCCCAGATTTCAACCCAGGTGTTCTGGCTACAGAGGCAAGGCTTTCAGTCACTGCTTTGTTGCCTCTTACTCTTATTGGTAAAAATAATAAAATACTGATTATTGATTATATTTAGTATAACAAAATTGTGATCAACAATGGTTTACATTGTTCAGAGCTTTTTGTTAAGTGTTTTCACTTACAAGAGCTCAATTATTTCTGAAAACTCATTTTGCTGAGACAGGAACTGAAGGTCAAGTACCCACAAGTGATGCTGCGAAACACCACTGCAGGAATTCCAGACTCATTATTATTGCTTAATAATGCAATGTAAATAATAATAAAAGTGCCCACAGTCCTTAGGGCTTCACAATGTGATTTTACACACATTTTACGGGGTAACAGGCTTAGAGAGGCCAGCAACTCGCACAAGACAGCACAGCAAGTAAGAAATAGCAAAGCTATTGTTTTGCTTAATAATGATAATAACGCCTTGCACTCCTGGACTAAAGAGAAGGCTTTTCTTACGGAACTTAAACTCAAATCACAGGGAGGTGTCGACTTCACCAGGGTCCCGCAGCTGCTTCGTGGCCCGAGGGCAGGTTTTCGGGTGGTTTGGCACCGGAGGAGCCTCCCGGCGAGTCCCAGAGAGGGAGCACCTGGGGCACCTGGGCAGGTGGGCGGGTCCGGGCTGCAGGCCGACGTGGGCCGCCCCCCTCGGCCCGGGTGCCGACTCCGTGCTGCCGGCGCGCCAGCCGCCCCCAGGCCGCTGAGCTGACCCCAGGCCCACGGACACCCCGCCCCCCGCCGATACCCGGCTGCACCCCGAGCGCTGCGGGCCCACTCATACCCCTTCTCGGGTGGACCCCGGGCCCCTTCCCCACCCCGTCCCCGGCCGCCCCCCGACCCCCTCCGCGGGCCGCTGGACCCCTCCCTGCACCCCCGGCCCCTCCCCGAGCCCCGCCGCCTGGAGCGGCCCGGGCGGGCGGCCGGTGGCCGGCGCGAGGCTCCTCCCCGGCGGAGTCGCTCGGCGCGGAGGAAGCGGAGGCGGTGGCAGCGCCGAGACCTCGCCGCGCTCATGGCGTCGCCCGGGTGAGTGCGGCGCTCGGGCCGCGCCAGGGTGGGGGCTGCGGGCAGCGAGGGGGGGCTGCGGGGTGGGGGCTGCGGGTGCGGGCCTCTCGCCGGC